>NC_043004.1:9118121-9138121 GCF_006345805.1 Octopus sinensis
CGTCTTCTCATCTTGTTTATTACAAAAAAAACTGTTTTAGCAACCGAGAGAACATGGCAGATGCAGGCGGACCCGGGTGCTGGACGGTAGAGAACGCTATCATTTTACAGCGGTGATACTGGGGCACTGCCTGGAAGGAATTTTAGTCGAATGAATCGCTCTTCGTTCTTATTCTTTTAAAAAGCTGGTGCTTATTCTGTAAAGGATTTTGTTGAACCGCTAAGTTAAAAGGACATAAATACACCAACACCGATTGCCAAGTGTTTGCGGGCGACAGAGGTACAAAAACACACACGCACACGCACACATACATATATACGACAGGCTTCTTTCAGTTTCCGTATACCAAATGCACTCATAAGAATTTGGTCGGCCCGAGGCTATAGTAGAAGGCATTTGCCCAAGGTGCCACGCAGTGGGACTGAACTCGGACCCATATGTGGTTGGGAAGCAAACTGCTTGCCACACAGTCACACATCAAGATAATTTGTCAGTCACTGATCGCTGTCCCAATGAGACTGAATTCAATCGCATTCACCTGGCTCAAGTCCCCTTACATAGTTTGAGGTTTGCTTGTGACGGAGCCCGTTTCTGTTTTCTGTTTCAAATTGAAGCTCGCTTTGCAATGATGCAGTTTCGAGGTTCCATTCCACTGTGTGGCGTTTCGGTTCTTGGGTTAGTGTTATGTGAACGAATGTGGTTAAGGGGTTAATTACAGGGATTTGTCGGGATTATTGGTGGTTGTGGTTGTGGTTTTGGTGTGAAAAGTACGCTTTGAGGAAGGAGATCAGATGATTGCTCCTGTGTTATGAAATCTTTCGATGAATCAAAGAGAATATTTGGCAGCTGCGATAGGAAGAACAACAAGAAGAACAACAAACTCGAGTAAAGACAAGTATATGATCGAAAAGAAGAAACAGCATCAACAACACCTATAACAAAAACGATGAGACAGAGAAAATTCTCGACGACCTACGTTCAAGCATAATTGTGTATAAAACTATTTTGAACCTGTAAGACATAATTCATAAATGAATTTCTGCTATCAATAATTGATTGTTTATCTTTTGTCCTTTCATTACTCGTTCACGTTTTGCATTTCTTCTTTTGCCGGACTATTTTGTCCTGGTTAAGGAGTTGGATGTTTTTAAATGTCGTCACTCCGAGCTCTAATTCGGTGCTTATCTATTCTCCGCATTCGCTAGCATCTTTTCACCATATGTATGTATGTATGTATGTATGTATGTATGTATGTATGTATGTATGTATGTATGTATGTATGTATGTATGTATGTATGTATGTATATATATATATATATATACACATATATATACTTATATATACATACATATATATATATATATATATATATATATATATAATATACATATATATATATAACAATATTTTATAATTACGAGTATAATTATAATTAGGGCTCAACAAAAATTTGCTTTACCACATACCGAAGTTAGAAATAGCAGCCAAAAAACCTATATATATATAATATATATATATATATATTATAGGACGCCATGATAGATCGTTAGCTCCTAAACGCATTTTTTTCTCTCCTTGCTTGTCTCCTTGTTTTTTTTCTGTGTATCTTTCTGTCGAAGAGCGTAGGCTCGAAACGTCAAAGACTTTTTCTATTTCTATTCCTGGGCGCTATACTAATACATTTGTTTGTTTGTACTCCACGTACCTTCGTCTTTTGTTTATTTTTGTAAACTTTCCCGTTATATATATATATATATTTTTTAATTTTATTTTGTTAACAAAACTATCCGACGAACGGGAACGTGAAACTCCGAGTAACAGCTTTTGTTATATTTCTTCTGCTTTTAAATAAAGCATATTAATCTACCTCTGGTATTTGAGTACTCTTTTTTCCACCTTGTTTCACATTTATGTGCTTACTCCGGTATATACATATACACTTATATGCATGTATGTATATGTGCCACTGGCTTCTTTCAGTTTCCGCCTACCAAATCCACTCACAAGGCTTTGGTCGGACCGAGGCTACAGTAGAAGGTACTTGCTAACGTGCCACGCAGTGAGACTGAACTTGGAATCATGTGGATGGTAAGCAAGCTACTTACTACACAGCCACTCCTGTGTCTGAATAAATACGAGTGTTTTACTGTTCTTGTCTGGTCCCAGGTCAACACTAAACAATATCTAGCATAATCCCAGTCGCGACACTGTTCTCTGTTTTTCTCAGACACTGTGTGTCAAAGCGTACCTTATTCAATGTGTTTTGTTTCCTCCAAGACGGTTTAGTGTGATGTAATTGAAATTGGTCTGATGTTGATGGTTAGCATGGTTAGCATAAAGGCCATGTTTGGCTCTTCAGGGTATCTCAGCATCTTGTGTTGGAGCCGTCGTTGTCAGAATCAGTGAACATGCTGTATGTATGTTGCATTGAGAATAAATCCTTTTTTAACAGTGGAACTCGAATTAGATATAGCTATAAATTCTTTCTACTATTGGCAAAAAGCCTGAAATCCTAGGAGGTTTACATCAACCCCAGTGCTCGACTGTTCCCGAATAGATGAAAGGCAAAGTCAACCTCGGTGGCATCAGAAGAAATACCACTAAACGTTTAGTCCGGTAACGATTCTGCCAGTTCGCCGCCTTAATTAAAGCTACGAATAACAACGCGTAAATATTAGCTTAAAAGAACAACTTATAGGCATGCAATATGCAGGCAATATAATGAGGTTTATGCAATATGTATGAAGTAGATAGAAAATAATTTACAATATGCAAGGAATATGTTGCAGTTAATCGGCGGTTTGTAATATGCAGTACAGAGTCTGCAATCACCAGTGTGTGGCATGAAGCATTGTAGTTAAAGCGAAAATCAAGAGTGGCTGAAGAGAAGGGTAAATAATGTTAGAATGTAAATGGTTGTCATCGCATAAGCCAAGTGATGACAAGTGATGACAAGAGAGGAGAAGTGGGCACAAGTGCTATGAGATAACCCCTATCGGACAGTTGACCTACCAAACCGGAACTGAAGTGGTTAATTACACATCAGTTTTTAGCGTCGCATCCGCCAGGCACCATTCATTGTCAACAGTCAACAACATCGTAGCACACACACACACACACACACACTGTAAGCCTGTGTGTACATGTACATGTGTGCATGTGTGTGCGTGTGTGGTGCTGGTTGTGAGAGGAGAGCAGGATTAGGTGTGGTGGGGGTGGGGAATGCAGTTATTGACAAATCCGCCGCCAGTGAGTTCTTATTTTCCGTTCCATCCCCGTCACCGCCACAGCGACCAACACAAACGTCGCTGCATTGGATAATGTCGTCTTGGGTTTATTGCAATTAGAAAAAGAACGAGATAGCCACGACTGGAACGCTTTTGATTATATCAACTGGGGTTAAACAGCAGCAAGGACAACAATGAGAAAACGTCTACACGATCGCTCGACCTGTTAGTTATAGAAGTCAAATTTCCCCTCAAATCATTCAGTCTACCACTTACTATAACCCCGATATTTCTTCTTTTATCTTTTACTTGTTTCAGTAATTAGTCTGCGGCCATGCTGGAGCACCGCCTTGAAAGGTTTCTTTGGACAAACCAACACCAGTTCTTATTGTTTTTAATGTCTGGCACTTATTTTATCGGTCTCTTCTGCCGACAAGATTAGTTACAACGGCATAAACAAACTAATTCCGGTTGCCAACCGGTGGCGGGAACACAAACACACACACACACACACACACACACACACACGCATACACACACACACACACGCATGCACACCTACATATATTTATACGATGGGATTCTGCACAGTTTCTGTCATATAGCACTTGCTTAAGGTTCCGTGCAGTGGGACTGAACCTGAAACCACAGAATTGCAAAGCGAGACTCTTAACAACAGCCAAAATTAGATTCATATTAAAGAAAGGTGTGTGGAGGGGGGGGGAGGGAAGAACTGTCCCTAGACCTGGCACCACGTTGATCATATGTCTACGGAATCAGAAATGGCTTGAAATTAAACAACAACAACAACAACAATAACAGCCACTAGCGCAGCAAACAGAATCACGACTTCAACTATTATGCAACCACCACCACCACCACCACAACCACCGCCGCCACCTCCGCCGCCACCACCAACACAACTAGTTCCACCACAGTGACTATTTCCGAAGCAATCTTTACGTAAAGTATATTCTTCGCCTCTACCAGCGCACAGCACTACTACACCTACAACCATCATCATCACCATCACCATCAGTACTTACTTTGGCTACTTCTGAAGCTGTGGTTACAGATCTGTGGTAGTAGTAGTAGTGTTGGTCGTAGTTGTTAGGGGTGATAATAGAATGATGGTGGGAGAACGACTGTTGCTTCAAGTGTTGTTATTGTTCACGACGACGATGATGATGATGATGATGATGATGACGATGATGACATCGTCATCAACAACACCAAAGAGGATGACTGCGACGAGAATAATGATGAGGATTGTAATGATACTGATATGAATATTAATAAAGGTGAAGATGAGGGTGGAGAAAATGATGTTAGGAATTTAGAACGTTGTGTTAAGGTCTTCAGCAAAAAGAATATACCCGGAAATGAAGCTCGGCAGGCTTCATCGAGATACTCTTTTTACTCTTTTACTCTTTTACTCTTTTACTTGTTTCAGTCATTTGACTGCGGCCATGCTGGAGCACCGCCTTTAGTCGAGCAAATCGACCCCGGGACTTATTCTTTGTAAGCCCAGTACTTATTCTATCGGTCTCTTTTGCCGAACCGCTAAGTGACGGGGACGTAAACACACCAGCATCGGTTGTCAAGCAATGCTAGGGGGACAAACACAGACACACAAACACACACACACATATATATATACGACAGGCTTCTTTCAGTTTCCGTCTACCAAATCCACTCACAAGGCATTGGTCGGCCCGGGGCCATAGCAGAAGACACTTGCCCAAGATGCCACGCATTGGGACTGAACCCGGAACCATGTGGTTGGTTAGCAAGCTACTTACCACACAGCCACTCCTGCGCCTATGTTTGACAAATTACTATACAGTATACCAAAACGCTAAATATAGAAGGACCTTACAGTTGACATCACTTCCTATTTAGTATACAGAATACTACTCAGAGATATTTTCCTCAATCATATTCTTGACATAACATAATAAGCGACGCTACAACTCCTCTTCTCTTACAGAACACGTTTAGTCTGGTCAATTTAGTGGAATACACTTCACTGAGGTGGCCAAATAACATCGAGACACATCCATTGCTTTCACGAGTTGGCTTTAAATGAAGTTTTTAAATACTAGCCTACAAATATATAATCCCTTTTTTTATTACGTGGCTGCATGTGTTCATGTGTCTATCTATCTATCTATCTATCTATCTATCTATCTATCTATCTATCTATCTATCTATCTATCTATCTATCTGTCCATCTATCTATCTATCTTTATCTATCTGTCAGTCTGTCTGTCCGTCTATCTATCTATCTATCTATCTATCTATCTATCTATCTATCTATCTATTTATCTATCTATCTATATCTATCATCTATCTATCTATCTATCTATCTATCTATCTATCTATCTATCTATCTATCTATCTATCTATCTTTCTATCTAACTATCTATCGTTCAATAATGCCTGGCACAAGAAGTTACATCGTTAGTGTGAATAAATATAATCGAATTAAATAAATTAATTATACAACTGGTACATATCTAATTCTAATTGAGAGCCGCGAGAGGATAAAGGAGCAGTCGACCGTGGCCGGATTTGAACTCAGAACATCGAAGGACGAAACTAAATATAATTATATCTTTAGTGGCAATCCTTCTCTGTGCTTTACTCCCGCCCCCACCACCGTAAGCCCCACCCCGAATTAAAATAAGTCATAAGAAATTAATATAAATTTGTTAAGTCCATGTTGTCCTTGATATTGCCATCATTAAAACCTTATCATTTCACACATCTCTTGCTATTTTGCTTTTTATTTTTGTTTCATGTTTGAATTGTTGTTGTAGTTTGTTGTTTTGTAGTAGAAATTGTTGTTGTAGCTTTTGTTGCTTTTGTTTTTGTTTTTGTTGTTGTTCAATATGTCCGTACTGGCTGATGCTTGTTTTTACCGCTCTCACACTTTTTGCATAGAAGCATGCGTTTAAATACATAAATGAATAAATGAACAAAAAATATGTTGGGAGTGGTTGAATGCTGAGTGAACAATTATTCCGACTGGGACTCCCTTCCCCGCCATCCCCGCCATCCCCGCCATCCCCGGCCCCTTGTTGTCTGTTAAAGTTGGAAGCGATGATGCTGTTCTACAATGGAGAAAGCGCTTATAATGATGATGAGATAAGAGGAAAACAAGGCGACAGCCATTGATTAGCCCTATGTAGAGTTACAACCTTTAATCTAATTACAGCTTTGTGGATGACCTCAAATCACCGTAACGTTGTATATGGCACCAAACAATGGCGCGCTCGGCCAAGATGGCCGCCTTTTGTGCGGCATAATTTGTATTCAGACATGTCAGGACAAGATTAATTTCATTTTCGCGCGCCGCAACGGCCAATATACCGGGCCTTGCTGCTTGCTCATTGACGGACAAGTATCGGCGACGACTACAACAAAAAAAAATATAATAAAAAGAAATCCAACAACAACAACAACAACAATAGTTGCAGCGATGGAAACTGCAGCAGCAGCAGCAGTGACAGTGATAGCAGCAGATTCTTATGGTTTGAAAGTAAGTGAAGATTATTTTGAAGATGACGGGAAGAATAGGGTTAAGTGTGTGTGTGTGTGTGTGTGTGTGTGTGTGTAAGAGAGAGAGGGAGAGAGAAAGAGGGGAGAGAGTGTATGTGTGTGTGAGTAGAGACGAGTGAAGTGGAGTGCTGCAGATGTAAAAAGCAGTTAAAGGGATACGAGTGATAAGAGGTGAACCCGACGACAACAACAACAACAACAACAAGCATAGACAGAAAGAATAGACGAGAATGATGAGGGAGAGGCAGAGAGAGAGAGAGAGAGAGAGAGGGGGCGAGTTGAGATGGGAGAAAACCAGAAACAAAGACTGGCTGAAGGATACATTGATTTCGAAAGAATGTCTCGACTGTTCTTCGCTTAAACAGATCCTCATTCAAGTAACTATTTCTGCCCCTTCAGGGATAATAAGTTCAACAACAACAACAACAACAACACTATTTATAAAAAGCGTATAAAAATTGACACATTGCAGACATTTTTTCTGCCTCGGGTTAAAGAGAAAGAAAAAATGTAATAGCGAGAGAGAGAGAGAGAGGGAGAGAGAGCAAGAGAGAGAAAGAAAGAGAGAGGGAGAGAAGGGTAGGAGAGAAATAGAAAGAAACAGAAATAGAGACCGAGAGGTAATGTGAGAAAAGAAAAAGGAGGAATAGATAGAGAGATAAGATGAATGCAACAATTAGAGTGAGAGAGAGAGAGAGAGAAAGAAAGAAAGAAAGAAAGAATGAAGAAGAGGGTGAGAGCCAGGCTTTGTCACTGTCTCTTTCTCGCTATCGATGAAGAGAAAGAAACGCAAAGAAAAGAGAGTAAGAGTGTGTGTGTATGTGAGAGAGAGAGAGAGACAGAGATAGAGAGCGTGAGAGTGAAAGACAAAGAATGAGAGAGAGAGAGAGACAGAGACAAAGGGAGGGAGAAAAGGGAGAGTCTGCGACGGTTGGTGACGTATTTGACATTATAAATTGACACTTTTTTGCGTCAGATCAGTTTGAAAACAAGAAGGGAGAGAGAGAGAGGGGGGAGGGAGGGAGAGAGAGAGAGAGAGAGAGAGAGAGAGAGAGAGAGCGTGAGACATTTTATTTCTTTTCGTTTTTTTCTTTTCAAGAAACAAAAGTAATAAAAAGCGATTGAAATAAATGTGATGAAGATACGAGTGAATAAATAAGGGATTTGAATGAATACGGAAGCGCAAAATAGAACACATTTACATAAGGCAGCTTAAGAATTACGTTTGGGAATCTTTCAAGATCAGCGCAATCCCTGCCGAGTTCTTAGTTTTGTTTTTCTTGTTCCACCCGCCTCGTTTCATCAGCGACTCTGGCAACAATGCTTTCTTAAGTAATGATCACTTTTTACTTAGGCCACCAGGTCAATCCTTTTTTTTTTTATTATAAATAGGTTGGTGTTGGTCGTATTGATGATTGTTGTCGGTGATGTGATGTCGATAGTGGTGGTGGTTGTAGTGGTGATAAAATAGGGAAGTATGATGAGGGAGATGGTGGTGTTTTTTTTTCCCCATCCCCACTCTGAACAACATTATTCAAAATGCTCTTTCATTAAGTCAGTGGGGGTGTTATTTGAGAGGAATTTAGCTGCTATTTCTAGCCTATCGAGCGTCAGTCCATTGGGTCTTTCGTTCGAAAGATAAGGTGCTGGTCGTATTGACGTTGGAAGAAGATAATGTTAATCTTGTTGGTGGTGGCTGTGGTCGCACTGGGTGGGGTGTTGAGGGTGAGATAAAGCGATGTTGGTGGTGGAGTCTGTTATGATAGCTATACGGAGATGGAATCAGTTAATCTTATCTCGATGGAGTGCGAGTCAACGTCACAGTTTGACACGTCTAATTTACTTCTTAATGTCGCTTTACCAATGTATCTACCCATTCTCTCTCTCTCTCTCTCTCTCTCTGTCCCTACACACACCACACACACACACACACACACACACACACACACACACACACATCCACACATATATTTGCTGCTGATGGTTTTATAGATTCGACATAGCAATGGCTTAACACCAAAGTAAAGTCTAAATATTTTAAGGCGGCCAACTGGCAGAACTGTTACAACGCCGGAAAAATTGCTTAACGGCATTTCGTCCGTCCTTACGTTCTGAATTCAAATTTCGTAGAGATCGACTTTTCCTTTCATCATTTCGGGGTCGATAAAATAAGTACCAGTTGCGTACTGGGGCCGATATTATCAACTTATTCCTCCCCCAAAATTCCAGGCTATTATCATTATTACTTAACTTCTTATGTACCTCTGTCTCGTCTCAGCTCCATCCCGCAGATTAGAGACACAGCACTTTCTGAACACATAAGCTGTTTTAAGCATTGCTGACATCTAAATTACTTCCTATGAAGTTTGGTACTTGCAGCTTTTGATGCCAGAATATTGCACTCTTTGAGAGGATCCCAAGTACACTGATCGCAAGAGGTACCACACTCACTTTTGAGGCTGTATGGACTCATTTTACTTCCAATCCTTGATCTTACTTTCTCGTCCTGTCTTTGCAATATTCTGGTCTACATTGATGAAGGCCCATTCTTTGGAATCCTTCCGTGGGTTATATTGCAGTTTCTGTGTATATTGGCAGATCCCATGTGAGATAGCACCGCTGTCGCCACCACAATCACCACAACAATAACAATAACAAGAACTGGCCCAGCATCACCCACTCCTTAATTCAACCCACAGTAGATGACCGGGTCAGCAGGCAATTCTGCGACAACAATTACAGCTACAACAAACCAGCTCTGATTTAGCCACACAAAATAATTTCAATATATTACTTTGTTCAAAGAGTAAGAAAAAATATTCAGCGAAAGTTTTCATCTGAAAATCCTTTCTGAATGTATATTTTGGGAAATTTCAAAATTTTTCTTTCCTTTTTCGCGAATAATAATCCTCTCTGACTAGTGGAAATAAAATGACTTTTTTAACGTCCGTCTCTGTTCATATATATATATACGTGGGTAGTGATGCATTTACTACCATAAATCTCCAACTACAGCAACGATTCTTCACATACTTTTCAACAGTCACTAGTACCGCCGTCGCCACCATAATCACAACAATAACAAGAACTGACCAAGCATCACCCACTCCTTAATTCAACCCACAGTTGATGACCGGGTCAGCAGGTAATTCTGCGACAACAATTTCAGCTACAATAAACCAGCTCTAATTTACCGACATTTTCATATCACTAACTACTGCTAAATCAAAAGAAATTCAATTTATTGCATCTTTAGCGACTTCAGATATTGTGGATAAAACAAATTCTCATACTGGTGGGTGGAGGGGCTGAAATCCTAACTGGAGGTGCTGAGCGCCCCGTAGCCCCTCGTAGCTACGTGCCTGATTTACGTAGGATATGGGCAGTTCCCATAGGCACTATTTTTTTTAATTTATGCGTTTTGGGATTTTATGGTATCTAAGCTAGGTTGCAATGAGCCCCTTTTACTTCCTAGGGCAGCTATCACAACAGGTATGCTTGTTTCTGTTTTAATCAAACTTGTCCCTTGCTTTTTCTATTGTTCCTATATATTTTTGTGTTCGGCCATTGTGGCCAATAAAGAAAAGATTATTATTATTATTATTATTATTATCATTATTATTATTATTATCATTATTATTATTATTATTATCATTATTATTATTATTATTATTATTATTATTATTATTATTATTAGTTTACTTTCCTGTGAGCAGGTGTGGCCGCCGTTTGTCAAACGGGACTTTCCGTAGCTCGTCTCACTGACGGAGCTACAGTACTGGATGAGGCGTAGACCAAGGAAGGGCTCCTGGCACCTGGAGTGTCAGCAAGTGCTTACAGTTTTCTACCAGTCGGGTAACGCGGTCGGTGGGAAGTTCCAGTATGGAGTTCTATTGGGGACTCGTGGCGGGAAAGAGCAACGACGTCCTCGGGGGAACTCTGGGCGTCGGAAGGGATCAATTAACTGGGCTTTTCCGGAGATATTTCGGGTCAGGGCCTATGGATAACTTCCAAAAATATCTGGCCTTGCAGTGACACCTGGGAGTTCTGTCAGTTGGCGACAAGCTCTACAGACACGAAAGTTCTGTCAGACGGACCTGTCCGAGGCGTGCGCATGGCGACGAAACCGTCCTGCACGCACTCGTTCAGTGTCCGTATGTTACTGATTTGCGGAGCTTTATCGATCAGCTGTTGTTACGTGTAGAACGGACCCGGTTATCAGCCGAGTCCATCGAGAAGATCGCCCCGCCGTCTTCCTTTGGCCTAGAAGGAGATGAAGTTGTCCACTGGTGGCTATGGCGAAGGAGGTAGTGTGGTGGACGAGATTAAAACGACTGAAGACAGATACTTTCTATTTCGACCAAGCTCTCATCGACTTTTTCAAATTCCACTTGAAAAGGAAAGTGAGGGTAGAGAGGGAAGTCTTGCCCCCACTCCAATATTTT
This sequence comes from Octopus sinensis, assembly GCF_006345805.1. NCBI lineage: Eukaryota > Metazoa > Mollusca > Cephalopoda > Octopoda > Octopodidae > Octopus > Octopus sinensis. Next base: position 9,129,359 of record NC_043004.1, read on the forward strand.
CGTTGAAAGGTGGGTGAATGTGACAAAAATGACCCGTGTGAATGGGCCTGTTCTGAATATAAGCTTGTAAGACAGAGCCGTTGGGGTACGTGCTTGAGGTGCTCTTGGTGGTCGGGGTGACCAGTATGTGTAGATTGCCTTGGTTGGCCCTGGATGGGACTCCCCACAGCTCTTGGAGATTTTATTGTTAGAAGTTTCTTGTTAATTGTAATTGTTATTCATTGTATCCTCGACAGTGTTCAACACGTCATTTGTCTCTTGTATAATCCCTATTTGATTTGTGTTCGACCCTTGTGGCCAATAAAGAAATCATATGATTATTATTATTGTTAACAGAAGCAGCATCAGTAGTGGCGGTAGTAGTAGTAGTAGTAGTAGTAGTAGTAGTAGTAGTAGTAGTAGTAGTGTAGTAGTAGTAGTAGCAGTAGCAGCAGGACTTTCTCACTTTCCCGAGCGTTGAACTAATACACCTGTTTGTTGCTTACACACACGTCTTCATATTTTTTTCTTTTTTTGTAAATTCTCACTATATATATATATATATATATATGTTCTATTTTATTAACATATTATACGACTAAACGCACGCACCCTATTAAGTAAGATTGTTCTGTTTATCAAGTTAGCCTTGATATTAACTCTCACGCGACTCTGCATCTTTCTTTCTTTCTCTCCCATTCCCTTTTTCGTCTTTTTTCCCTCATTTAACTTGTCTCTTCCTCTCTCTCTCCCCCTCACCGTTCTTCATGGTCTCCTCGCACCATTCCCCTTCTTCTCTCTCTTCCTCTTGCTCCTCCTCCCCCATTCCCGTCGTCCATCTGCGACGATACTTCCGTCGTAACTGCTATCCTGTCTTTTCTCGCCCGCCTTCTAAGGCTACTGGTCGACTTTCTTTCTCTCTCGTCGTCCACTATAATCCAGCGTTTGCAATACTTTTTTCGTCTGGCGTTAACAGCCCTTCTTATCTTGTTCTCCTTGTCCTGTCTCTCACTGTTATATATTTATTTTTCCACTGTTTATTTATATATTTTTTACTGTTTATATGTTTGTACTGTCGTTACCGTCTTGCTTTTTTACCCCTCTGCGAAAAGATCTCAGAATTTTAATTGATTTGCTTTTCGCAGGAAGGAAGTTTTCTTCGAAGTATACGTCTCGCTTTTATCCTTCGAAACGTTTAGTAGATGAAACCTTAGCGACTGAAGAAGGGGATTTTTCGTTGTGCTTATTGTCCTGTATCTCTTTTTTTGCTTGTCTTGTTCCTTGGTTTGTGTCTATGTTTTTCGTCTCTCTATGTGTTCGACGTCTTTTTGGTGTCCTGTACACATATATGCGTGTATATGTACATGTAGAGGTAGGTACGTACATATATGTTTATATATATGCATATGTTCTATTTTATTAACATATATATATATATATATATATTATATATATATATATATATATCTGCACACACACACACACATGTTCATTCATCTGCCTACAGACACATTCCGACACATACAAACATGTGTCTGTGTGTCTGTGTGTGTAGGGATACATTTACGTGAATGTCTATGTATTACTGATTACGTATGATGACGTGTTCAGATTCATCTTTTGTGCTCCCACCTCTTCCTTCCAAGTTCTAAAACTTCGACTGGGGCGCATCAATATTGTGCAGGTGTCTCTAACTGTTATATAATGTTTTCTATGTTTTCCTGCTTCAGCCTTTTGTCTGCGGCCATACTGGGCACCGCCTTGATAGCTCCAGTCAAACAAATCAGCTTCAGTAATTTTTTCTAAAGGCCTCTTTTGCCGAACCGCCCAGTTACGAAGACGTAAAATGTTTAACACCGCTTGTCAAGCCGTAATGGCGGGACAATCATCGATAAAAAGATAACAAACACACACACACACCACACACACACACACACACACACACACACACACACACACACACACACACACACATAATATCTATCTATCTATTTTTTTCTCCTGTCAAAGAAAATATTTCTCCAGCGTTCACTATTTTCCCTCATTCTGGGCTAACGACCCTCCATATTTGTTTTTTGTTCGGTTTCCTTGTATGTCTCCACTGTCCTGCTTTTGTTCCCAACTTTGAGCCCTTCCCCACCATAAATTCCGAAATTTATTTTGGTATTTGTGGGAGCAACTACCTTCGAAGACTCATATTGTCGTTCAATGAGAAATAGATAGGCAGCCGACAACTGATTAAGGGTCGTTGTTTATGTTACATGTCATGTTTTCCATTTGTTTCTCTCGTTGTTAGTGTATTGAACTCATTTGTTTTCGTAATTCATGTTGTTTACTGGTTGTGACGTCCTGTACCCATATATGCATGTATCTATTACTTATATTATTATTCGATTGAACGCCACACATTCATTTCCAAGTAAGTTTATCTTTTATATATATATATATATATATATATATATATGTTTAAGTACATTACATATATATAAAAGTATATCATATGTATATAATATATATATATATATATATATATATATAGATATATATATATATAGATATATATATATATATGTTATATATATATATCATTTTATTTATTAGGGAATATATATATTACATATATATATATCCATATAAGTATATTATATATATAAATTATTATATATATATATATATATATATATATAATATATATATAATATATATATATAAGGCTAAAGACCCCCTTCGGTCATGATGACCATGGGATTGCACCTAGAAAGTTACCCTCCTAGACACAAGTCGGGCAAGTTGTTTATGGAAGACCAGCAGTCGCCCATGCATACCAGCATACCATATATATATATATCTTTATATATAAAAGTGAAGTTGTGTGTCTGTGTCCGACGATTTAGATTCCTAACTACTCCCACATTTTGTGGTGCAGTGTAACCAAAAGTGGGTATCTTATAGTCGTGATTCATATCGAGACCTTCTGGGTATTAGCGCGCATCTACGATGAGACTACGATTTTAAAAAGAATTTACCATCATTCTTTCCCATTTTTAATGCATTTTTTTTTGCTATTATATAAGGGACGTAACTCTCTAAAAATGTATTATTAAATCTCAGAACGTAAAAAGCTACAGTAACACCCCCCTCTGTGGTTAGCCATATTGAGATGGCTATTATACTTTACATCTCTAAAAATGCTTATATAGTTATTTCCCTTACAAACCCGAGCAACGCCGGGCGATACTGCTAGTATATATATATATATGTAGATAATATTATATATATATATATAATATATATATACCAATATATTACATATATATATATGTGTATCTCTCTCTCTCTCTCTATATATATATATATATATATACATATATATATATATATATATATATATATATATATATATATATATATATATATATATATATATCTATATATATATATATATATATATATATATATATATTATATATATATATATGCCTTAATTTAAGTGTGTCGTTTGATTATGTCGAAGTCTCTCTTCGATCAGATTAGACTTATATATCAATATATTCATGCGTAAACATGGTCGCTTCATATTTATTCGGCCCTCAGCTAATTACTTGCTGCTAAATAAATATTTTCGTTATGATTAAGCATTATACTTCTTTATAAATATAAATATTAATTTGCCTCACATATATAAGTATTTATACATCTATATTTATGCGTATATATGTGTATATGTGTGTGGCTGTGTATCTATAGGTGTTCGTGCACACATATATATATATATATATATATATATATATATTATGGTTGTGTGTGTGTGTGTACGTATGTATATGTATGTATATATATAAATAAATAAATATATATATATACATATATACTTATATATATAATATATACACACACATATACATATATGTGTATATATCCACCCACACGCACGCAAACACACACACAAATACACACATATATACACACATATCCTTCTATAAGCTAATAGCTTATTTAGCCTGTACGTGAGTTTACAAATATTCATTAAACTTTCTACTTCGTCTTTCTCCTCCTTTCCCTTTTCGTTCCATCTGTTTCTTTCTTTTTCTTTCTCTCCTACTCTTTATCTCCCTCCCTCTTTATCTCTCTCTCTCTCTGTATCAGTGTATGTTCACCCGCCAAAACCACCGCCGCCACACTTCTCATTGCTGCAATCCTTTCTGAATGTCGTGTTATCCAACCGTCTCAGTGTAGAGTCTTCTATTAACGATATGATTTGGTGTCCCGTTAATGATAAACCATTGATAGTGCCGGCGAGGCGGGGAGGGGGCTTGGAAAATGGGATTCTCCTCTCGCAGCCCAATAAACGAGGGAGAATGCAGCACCAGAATGGATGAGGCTGTTGTAGTGGATGAGATGAAGGGTGGAGCGCAGAAGTAGAAGTGGGAATGTGAAGTGATGAATTCGGGAATAGAGAAATTCCAAGAAGGTTGATTTGTTAGGAATGGGGTAAATAATGCCATGCACACACACACACACACACACACACACACACCACACACACAATCCCTTCCAGAATCAGCACCGCACATAAAAATACAGCATGACATACAAAAGCTATCGGTTCGGTGGCATATACTTGAGCAATCATACATACATTTAGCTGCGCACACGTCCATAGTGTTACACACATATAAACTCAAATAAACGCACACATACTCAAATAAACCCGCACGCACACATACACACACACACACACACACACACACGAACGTCGAAGTACCAGTGTGCAGAACGTTGCTTAACTCCGAGTATCGTTGAACGTGAACCATGTTGTTCCATCCAACCATCTTTGCCGCCCACTATTTCTTTGAAGGGCGTGTAGCGGGGAGATTTCTTAGGCACTACTTCCATAGGGTCCTTTCAAGAGCAACCCTCATTAGAATTACCGGGTGGATACACAAGCTTGACCAACTGAAACTACAGATATTATCCAACTATTTCCTTGCTAGTTAACCCTTAGGTCTCCAACCAACTGGCTCGGTTTGAAGAATCCGCCTTGCAATTCTTTCCTGCGGCATATCAATCACATGTCCGTAGTCCAAGAGCTGTGACCTCTCAATGCAGAGAAGTAGCCGCTGGACCGAGCGAGACTCTTTGATCTCTGAGCTATGCACAAGTGTCTTCACAGACAGAATAGTTACCGAAGAATTACCTTCAACCTCATACCTACTCCGTCAGAGATGACCTGGGGCTAAATAGCGAGAGCAATAACAACAACTGCACACACACACGCACAAACACACACACACACACACACACACACACACACACACACACACACACACGCACACATTCATCATCTACTGTTGCTAGTTTATTTCTGCTTGTTTCACGCTCATCTGTCCTCTTTGAGTTGGGTATGAATCCATCCAGAGTTGGGTAATTAGCTCCAACCATCTGCACACGAGGCGGATTTGAACTTAGAGCGCAAAGAAGCAGACCAGATATCTCAAGGCATTTTGTTCGACGTATTAACAATTCTACGACATCATTTTGCAGTTGCCTGGTTATCAAATCTGAGAGCCGAAACAATTACCACAAGGTAATAGAACACTACCGACTCCCTGCTATATATAAGCAACGAGCAATTAAGTTGTAAAGAACCATGTTGCATTATTGACATAATCATTTTAAAGGTACTTTTTTTCAATATGATCGAGTCTTTCCAGATTATACCATAATGATTAAATTCCTATTGACTTTACGCTTTTAGATCAGATCCATACCAGACACCACATGCTCTGTGAATTCTAAAGGAACTCTTCAGCAATAGAAGCGGCAAAGACTATTTCAACTATGAGAACGAAACTTTAAATGTTCGGACATGCCAACGATAATATGGCCAGTTTCGCCGGAAAATGTCTTTCTCTCGCAGACTCCCTCCGATCTGGATGGCTAAGTGCTGTCAATACTGAGCTTCTGGAAACCGAGGTTAAGGAAAATCCTATGCACACCGCACGAGAAATATCAAAACGATTCAATTCAAAATAAACGATTTCATGAACTAAGAAACGGGGATCCTTCGTTATCTGAATACTACTCAACATAATCAAAGAACTTCCTTCTGATTGTGAAGTGTAGACTTGCTAGTGAACCTTTCTTGGAGAGAATCATCACAAGTTATTCAAAACTAGTTTATCTATTATCATACCCTACAAAAACGATAATGGTTAGCACGAAACCTAATAAAGCTGAAAATATCCTGCAACTCTTAAGAGTCTCTTGAATCCCTAATGAATGCTTCCGCTAATAAGAAACGCTATGATATTCATCAAGGAGTCTATCTCTATGACAAATCAAATACCGAATTATAGAAAACACAGAATTCGGCAAAATATATCGTATATAGAACTGGCGTACAAGGCGTCGCGCTGGAAGAGTCGTTCTGCGTCGGGTAAAATGTTTAGCGGCATTTCTTAGGGATTTTTAGGTTCTGAGTTTAGATCTACTCAAGGTCCTCTTAGCCTTTCCTCCGTTTGGGGTCGATAAAATTGAGCCCCTCTTATGTACAAGGGTCGATGTAATCGACTTGTCCTTCCCCTCAAAATTGCTGCCCTTGGAGTCTGAAACGGACGGAAGTCTCATTGAGGAAGTCTGTCATGATCTCGGTCACGTGGACACCAACAAAGCTAGGTCAACAGCCTTATGAGAGACCCAAGGCTTGAGGAAAAAATAAAACGAAAGAGTTTTCTAAAGTTGTCGGACTGGTAGAATGTGGCGTTAGAGAGTAAGAGTGAAAGCTATGCGGTGTTTGTCCTGATTCACCGTTTTCAGAGATCAAATCTTGACTACTTCAACGTTGTTTTTCATTCTTTCGAGGTAAAGGAGAAAGATACGAAAAAAGTAGCAACCAAGGGTAGGTAGAACTGTAAGAATGTCAGACCATCAAATGTCTTGCGGGATTTGTTCGTTTTGAGTCAAGTTCAATCTAGCTGTCCTAAAGTGTATTTCCGCCAAAGCGCAGGTTTTGCCTGGCAAGTGAAGCAAATCGTCGAAACTAAGAGCCAGTTCCAAAGAAATTATATTGGGGATTGTCGAGTGAGAAGTTCCGTTTCTCCAGTTAGAGAGAGAGAGAGAATGAGTGACAGAGAGAGACATGTTCCCCTGGAGAATGAACGAATGAAGAGCTGTGTGTGTATGTGTGACACAGTGAGTTGCTTAAAACACATATTAACGAAAACAGCATTCAGTGAGTTTTGAAATACTTTGTTCATGTGCAACATTTTTGCGTATATTAAGAGGGAGTCTATGGCTACCGTTTGATAGAGAAGGCCACATCAAAATGACTGAACGAATGTTTCTCTTGGTTATTGGACGTTGACTAAAATTGCTGCTTGCAAGAAGGGGGTGAAAACGGCTCGGTAAGGAAACGATCAACATTGCATAATCCGTTCCGTTAAACCTATAGAGAAACAAACAGTAAGATGAAATACACACACACACACACACACACAAGTGTACACAGTTTCGTACAGACTCATACACACTTAAATACACAGATACATACCATTTACATGCACACACGTACTTGCGCGTGCACATACACACACGTATCCATCCGCATCTTTTCTTCTTGAATTCCTTTCTTACATACGGAAACATACAGTGACGTATACATTAAAATCCAAATTATATAGGCATACACATTCATATTTATATACATACAAGTACACATACTCACACACACACACACAGACGTGATCGTATAAATACACTTTCGTTGAAGCACACGCACATACATAAATGAATACATAAATACATGCTTCCAAACATACAAACTTTTATACACAAACCCGCACAAACACACATAAAGGCACACGCGCACATACAGAGACACACACAAATACACACATACAAACATACATTCACAGAAACGCAGCTACATAGAAAGTCGTTCACACAAATTCATGCGTCTAATCTAGTCGTACTCACACATATATACATATATATACGCATATACATATATATATATACATACACACTTACACACATATATATATAAACATATACATATATATATATACATACACATATATACACATCTGTACACATATGCACATATATATACATACACATATACACATATATATACACATATACACATATATATACATACACATATATACATATATATACACATAAACACATATATATACATACACATATATCCATATATATACACATACACACATATATATACATACTCATATGCACATATATATACATACACATATACATATATATATACATACACATGTACACATATATATACATACACATATACATATATATATACATACACATATACACATATATATACATACACATATATACATATATATACATGTATATGCACATATACGCACATATATATACATACACATATATACATATATATACACATAAACACATATATATACATACACATATATACATATATATACACATATACACATATGTATACATACACATATATACATATATATACGCATAAACACATATATATATACATACACATATATACATATATATACGCATATACACATATATATATATATACATACACATATATACATATATATACGCATAAACACATATATATATACATACACATATATACATATATATACGCATATACATATATATATATACGTACACATATGTACATATATATATACATACACATATATACATATATATACATATATATATGTGTATATATATATATATATATAATAT
>NC_043004.1:9143121-9163121 GCF_006345805.1 Octopus sinensis
AGATTAAAATCAAATTATAAACTAGTAACCTAACTTTAAAAAACCGTATAATTATTAACGATCTATATATCACTTTGGCTAAGTAATATCTTACAAATAACGTAGAGTTAAAATCTAATAATTTTATACATATCTTCAACAACTAAATCATCAAATAACAATCAGTATTTATATACTATACAAATTAATACAATAAGACTTATCAAAATATTAAAAAAATTTTAATCTTAAATAGAAATACATTACTTAGCTTTCCAAGGCAGTATATATATATAGGAGTGGCTGTGTGGTAAGTAGCTTGCTTACCAAAGCCTTGTGAGTGGATTTGGTAGACAGAAACTGAAAGAAGCCCGTCGTATATATATATATATATATATATATATATGTATGTATGTGTATGTGTTTGTGTGTCTGTGTTTGTCCCCCTAGTATTGCTTGACAACCGATGCTGGTGTGTTTACGTCCCCGTAATTTAGCGGTTCGGCAAAAGAGACCGATGGAATAAGTACTAGGCATACAAAGAGTAAGTCCTGGGGTCGATTTGCTCGACTAAGAGGTGGTGCTCCAGCATGGCCACAGTCAAATGACTGAAACAAGTAAAAGAGTATATATATATATATATATACACACACACACATATATATGTATATCGTCATTTCAACGGTGTCATGTCCTCATTGGGGATTAATAAATCCAAAATTTCACTGGTTTAACCTCCATCACATTAGAAGAAAATTTCCACAATGTTTTATGGATTATTATAATAAGTATTATCGATAAGGTAAGAAAATGTAGATTTGGAGATGTATAATTAATTTATTTGTATCAAGGTTTGAAGCTAAATTTTAAATACAAACCAATTTTAAAAGAGTACACAAGAAACTCAAAAACTTACGTTTGTTTCGATTCAGGGCCCTTAGTAATGCATTTGGGTTCGAATCATTTGGGTCAGATCCGATGTTAAGAATAGTTTATAATTTTAAACTGTGCGGGTCAGAATCTCTTCAGTTTTTTTTTCTTTTGTTTTTAAAAACAAAGGTTATATATTTTTTGAAGGGATTCAAATTTGAAACTAAGGAAGTTTAAAAAGTTATATCTTATATATATTGTGTGTGTGTATTTGAAAAGATTATAATTCAAGTAAGTAAAAAATAAAAAAATAAAAATAAAATAAAAATAAAATTTTAAAATATGTAAATAATAAAAAATAATGATATATCTGTAAGGGAAAATAATTATGTAATAAAAATGAATTTAAAAATAGATACAAAATAGTCAATAATAAATAAATCGTTGTAACTGAATAATTTCTATTGGCTTACTAATAGATACCAGTAACTATCCATGAAGTCGTGATCGTCGAATCGTATCAAGTGAAAATTTAATCGTTTATATATATTTTACTCTAGACTCAAGTTTGAATTATCTAGCCGTTAAGAGATCAAGTTAGTATATATACACATAGACCCCTTTTTTTACATATGTTATATAGTGACCTATGTTCGAGTAGATATTTATAAACCCGTGTAGATATATTGTAATCACTCTGTGGATTGTAGATATCCAAATGTGGCTGACTATATCACTCAGTAGGAGTCCATAAAAAAGCTGTCATGGTGTCGATCGCTCTCCAACAGGTTTATGGTTGAGGCTGGGTCAGAGGAATCCTCCGGCGTTCTTTGCCCCCGGACCATATTCCTGCTCACTGCTATCACAGCAGAGATTGCTGTCCGCAAGTGCAAGTCACGTGAGTGAGAGTGTCTGTTCCAGTACATCACCGCCGCTATCCTCCGGGGCGACGCTTTTGCCATTTTGTCTGCTGGGGCCATGAGAAATGTCATATAATGCCTTTGTCATAGAGTTTAATGACATCTACTTAACTGCATATAAAACTATATTATAATAATAGATAAGAGATTGTAGTATTATCATTGCTTTCTGCATTTCTAATATATACATACGCTCACTCATATACACACACGGTGCACCTAATATACGAAGCAACGCACACACACACGCACACACGCACACACACACGCGCGCGCACACACATCCTTCAGGTTACTGTAAAATTGTTATGATTTAACATAAAACAAAAAGTACCATAAATTATGTCTTTATATATATGTATTTATGTATGTATGTATGTATGTATGTATGTATGTATGTATGTATGTGTGTGTGTAGAACTTGTATTTAAAATTAAAGCTTGGGTAGCCTCGAAACTTTGTTATGGGAATGTCCCTTATAGTGAATCTGCAGAGCACGTCCACCGCTTTTGGCGACCAGGCGTCACCCAGGGGTGGTGCACTTTCGTTGCTGGATGTACATAAGGAATTTCTCGGTGCACGTTGAGTGTATTCGAAATGATTAATACGGAAGACAGAGTCTACTTACTGGAAGCTTTATTTAAAAGATATATATATTGCTTGAAAACATTTTGACTCAATTCCATTCGGCTTAAAGTTTCGTAGGCTCGTAGAAGGAACATAACTCATCAGGCATTTAGAAATAGAGTAACAGGATATGAAACAAATTCAAAATGGCAAGTAGCCACTAGATGTTATACTTCTATTAGTCAGTTCACGTCATGTGGTATTATTGGCCTGGAAGCGACATCAATTATGAATGTTGGTAGCTACATTCTGAAAGCTGCGGTATGGTTTACGGAGCGACACCAGTTCGTAGCATTTATTACAAGGGCAGAATAGTGTTTGTTGCAGGTTAGTATAAAATCTAACAATATAAACGGCAACACAGCCTTTTTTTTTTACTGGAAGTAACCATTGGTGGTGCTATGCTGGATTGTCAGCATGGATGGGACTGTAGTCTATACGAGCGACAAAGATTAAACACCGTAATACTTGTGTATGAAGCAGCGGCTTTCAATGGATATCTGGATTGTCAGCTGCCAGTGGCTTAAACTTCCTTCGTACCTCTGACAACAACAGTAAGTTAGTTAATTCTTCTAGTTGATAGATAGTGTAGGTTGGTGGAAACTTGGAGAATGCTAAGAACATATATTTTTCATTTATTTCGAAATTTGCTATAAAATTATGGTTTTTGGCCGTGTTGGCTGCTATTTCTAGCATGTAAAAATTACCTGTTAAAGGGTAATTTTCTATTTTGAAATACGAATATGTTGTCTATTGATATATATATATCAATACATGTATATATACTGATGTATATGTATAGCTGTATGTGTATAGATGTATTTCTATAGATATACATGTATAGGTAAAAATGTATGTCTAGATGTATATATAGATGTACATGTAATATGTACACATATATATACACATATGTACATGCATACATATATACACCCATACACACATACCGATGCACCCACACCCACAAATACACACACACACACACACAGAGGTGCAGGTGTGGCTGTGTGGTAACAAACTTGGTTCCAAAACACTTGGTCTTCAGTTCAGTCCCACTGTGTGGTAACTTGGCATGTGTCTTCTGCTATAGCATCATACCAGCCAGAGCTCGCTCTGGGCGACGTTGGTTCGACCGTCCACAGCTACCAGCCCACAGTCGACTAGGAGAAATGAAAGTGTCACCTCTGAAGTTTGCAAATGACCACTATACAGATACGTAACTGGACAGAATAAATTTAGTGGATGCAGAGATGCTATAGCGACCGGAGCTCGCTCCGGGCGACATTGGGGCGACTGTACACAGCTACCAGACCACAGTCGACGTTATGGCGACCGGAGCTCACTCCGGGCGACATTGGGGCAACTGTACACAGCTACCAGCACATAGTCGACGCTATAGCGACCGGAGCTCGCTCCGGGCGACATTGAGGCGACTGTACACAGCTACCAGCCCACAATCGACGCTATGGCGACCGGAGCTCGCTCCGGGCGACAAAATCAAACGGGCATGGAACAACAATAAGCTGACCAAGACCACAAAAATGAAGATTTACCAGGCATGTGTACTTAACACTCTACTGTATAGAAGTGAGACTTGGACGCCATACACACGCCATACGACGCCATACGTCGCCTAAATATCTTTCACCAACGCTGCCTCCGGAAAATCCTTCGCATCAAATGGCAGAATCATGTCTCCAACAAAGATGTCCTCAAGTAAGCAGGAATACCAAGCATGTTTACACTCCTCACACAAAGACGTATGAGATGGCTTCGACATGTTAGCCGTATGGAAGATGGCAGAATCCCCAAGGACATACTCAACGGAGAGCTTGCTAGGGGCACTAGGTCTGTGGGAAGACCGTTCTTACGATACAAGGATGTTTGCAAAAGGGACATGAATGCCTGCAACATCAATATTACCAACTGGGAAGCAGTTGCCAGCAACCGTGGATATTGGCGACGTACCGTAAAAGAGGGAACGCAAAGGAGTGACATAGAGGGAGAGGAGAAATGGAAATACAAGAAAAGACATCAACAAGAAAGTATGACATTACAACCAGCCAGGCAAAGTCTTCGCTACATTTGCGGCACCTGCCAGAGGGAGTGTTTGTCTAGGATAGGACTACACAGCTACAGCAGGAGATGTATTAGGACATGAAATGTAAAAGCCGGACTAGATTATTTTATGCGCAACTCCATTGTCTCCCGAGACAAAAGGGATGCTAACAACAATATATATGGATTTCGTAGATAGGAACTGAAACAAATCAATCGTATATATATGTATATATGTAAGTGTATGTGTGTGTCTTTGTGTCTGTGTTTCGCCCTCATCACTGCTTCACAACTGGTGTTCATTTATTTAGATCCACATAACTTACTGGTTTCACAAGAACAAACTAATAGAATAAGTACTAGTCTTATCAACATAAAAAAGTACTAGACTGTGTCTCATATTTTTGTTTGCCCACTCAGTTGTATATATCAATTTATCTTTGTGTGTGGTGTGTGTGTGTGTGTATCTATATCTATCTATCTATCTATCTATCTATCTATCTATCTATCTATCTATCTATATCTATCTATCTATCCATATATATATATATATTATATATATATATATAATATATATATAAACACCCTAATGGGAGCCTTAACTCCCAAATTTTAGTCATTTCTTTTATGATCCAAAACTAGGTCAAAAGTACTGAATGGATCTTTATGAAATTTGGAAATTATATTCTAAGCATAAAGGCCTTAACCCCCATGACAATTCATATATTTTTGCTGTTGATGAAATTTTAACCATAGATATTAGACACAAATGAAGTAATATTTATAAAATTTCATCTTCTTACAAAGTTAGAAAGACCCCTCCATGGGGACTTAACACCCACAATTTTGTCATTTTACCTAAGCAAAAACGAATACAGTTGTGCTCTTGGAAGCTGTAGGGTTACCCGAGCATAAAAATTGGGCATTATTTGTAATTCAATGGTACAACAGTGTAACAGTTTGCTTTAACATACACTTACATTGTGATTTCTGCAACGTGGTGCATAAATTGTTAAGTAAATGAGAGACATCTTTGTCTCCACTGATTCAGTTGCAAAGTGTTGAGTAAAGCTATTTGATTGCAGATCTCCTTTCAGTCTTTTTATTATCACTCAGTCACACATAGTCCCCAGATGGTAACATTGATTATAAGGCCTTCCCAGATGAGTGACTGGTTATTCAAAGACATTTATAGATTTTAAATTCATTCTGTCCAGTTACGTATCAGGATAGTGGTCATTTGCAAACTCCAGAGGTGACACATTAATTTCTCCTAAGCCCTCACGTCACACAGTTGTTAATGTTGATTTCAGTTGGGTCACGCTCTTCCAATTGCTATAGATTCGTAATGCATCTTACGGCTGTGCCTGTCACCTGGATGGTGAGGAATCCTACATTGGGAGTGGTAACGACTAGGGTAGGGTAACTGATTGCTTATTGTGATCATTCGTCTTTTGGTTTCCATGTATATATATATATATATATATATATGAAATAGAAAGATGAATAATCTTGTAGCAGATTAATCAAAAGTTTAACCGATACCTTGGTAGCAAAAATCACAGCAGAAGGAGCCTAGTTCGATTTGTTTTGCTCCGCCTCTGTTCTGTTTTTGTTTTTTCCAACGGATTTCCTATTTCTTCCTGAAGAGAAAGACACAATATGGTCTCATTATTCAATCGGATTTTGGTAAATTGTGCTTTCGAAACACGTGTAGAATGAAATAAAACGATTTCTGTTCAATCTTCGTTCAGCTCCATTTCTTCAATTCACCAATAATATATATATATATATATATATATATATATATATATATATATATATATATACATACACACACACACTACAAACAAAACATACACACGATACATATACATACACGCACACACACATACCTCTTTGATTTTTGACCTGTGGCTGGACACAAAAACACCACTCCTTATTCTTACATACTGGCCAGCTACTCGCCAGTTGTTCGCATACACACATATACACACACACGCACACACACGTGTCATCATTGCACACATACACACACGCGCGCACCCGCAGACCGCCGCGCACGCACAAATCCACACACATTCACCCCTCACTTTCCTTGTCTTTGACATACTACCTACTGTCTTTGAAAGCTCTCCTGTCTTTAAAAAACATTATTCTTCCACCTTTCTACTTCCGGTCTTTCAATATGTGACCTCGTGAGTACCGCTGCCGATTTTGTTTCCTCTGTCTTCCCTTCTCGGGATCTTTCCTTCTCCTATGTTTCCGACGAAGAGCTCCGCTCGAAACGTTAAACCCTCCTTCTTCCCTTCCTGGGCGTCAAATAATACTTTATTTGTTCCACGCCCTCCCGTTGCTGTGTTTTTTTTTGTTTTTTTGTGTTTTCTTGTTTGGATTAACTGTATGTATATATATATATATATATATATATATTATATATATATATAATATATATATATATAATATATATATATATATATATATATATATATATATATATATAGATGAGTGTATTTTTACCTTGTTAACAATTAACACGGAAAAATAAATAAATAGTTACCAGGGCAGCAAAAATCTCACAAGTAAAGGTGTTGTAACTCCTTGTTTATAAAGGTAGAAACTTCGTGTTTACGTTGAATATTTTGAAAAATATGAATAAAAAATGGAGTTAACGCAGGTGTAATCAAATATTTTTACTTTCGACGCATGTTTCGAAAATTCCACTGATACTATTCAAAAGAATAAATGGTATAAACAATGCAATCTTCTCCTCAGGAAAGTGAAAAAAACGAAACTCGTCAACAAGACACTTTAGCAAAAAATGATGGATTTGTATAGCGATAGACAGAACGCTATTAATATTGTTTAAAAAAACGTTATATGATATAACTTCATAAGTAGCTAACAGAAAGAGTAAGGATATTAATAGTGAATGTTAAATATAAAGGAAATTAAAGTTTAAATTATATATAATGATAGAGACTACTTATATGCACTAAATGTATGTTTTTGCCAATGCTTACATCTGTATGCTCGCTCTATAACTGTGTTTACTAGAGTAGTTTTAGAAAAAATAATGAAAAATAGCTCAGAATTACAGAGAAGACAGAATTTCTTGCCTTTGTCATATGGTATCGAAATTGAGAGGATCAACCATTCTAAATGAAATTGTTCATTGTGGTCTTTTAAATCCCAAATCAGTTTGCTGAGACCGGTACTATTCCGTTTATTTCTATCCCTAAATGTTGAGTAATGGATAGAAATTCTTTTAGATAACTCTAACGATGTGCTTCCAATGTAAAATCGTACTTTATTACGAGTACTGATTATACACTTTCCTGAGGAGAAGATTGCATTGTTTATACCATTTATTCTTTTGAATAGTATCAGTGGAATTTTCGAAACATGTGTCGAAAGTAAAAATATTTGATTACACCTGCGTTAACTCCATTTTTTATTCATATATATATATATATATATATATATATATATATTAAAAGAAATGAGGTACTTAGAAGTTGGTAATTTGACAACTCCACTAGAGTGGACGAAAGCGCAATATATATATAATATTTGATTTATAAAAACATGTAACATACTAATAAATATCTGTAATTATAAAACTATCCAGATTTCTGAGTACCTCATTTCTTCTAATATATAATACCTGTACATCATCTCCAAAACTTCTAACATATATATATATATATAAAGAATTAAAGTGGTACAGTGGACTTTAAAATATAAGGTGAAAGAACATGTGGATGGGTAATTGTTGTCTGGTGTAAGGGAAATACAATGGTGGTATATAAACCATATTGTAAACATAGTACAAAAGCGGTGTATAAATTGAGATGTGAAGAAAGAAAGGTGAGGTGTGCGTGTGGATGACGGTGTGTACACTGATGGGTAAAAACGGGAGCCTTGCATGGGCAAATGTAAAAGGCGATTTATGATGTAATGGTAGAAAATAGAGAACCCAGAAGTCAAATAGATTTGAATTTCGATAAGTGTAAGATAAAAAGTAAATATGCGAATGATGTAATAAAGGTAGTCTGAAGAATCGTAGAAAGAATTTTCTTTGATTGTGACGCAAAGAATATAAATGTCTGAGAGGCTGAGAATATTACATTTTTCTGCTAAGCAGAAGTAGCTGCTTATAATGAGTTGGTAAAAATTCAATAATAGGCCATATGATGCTGTTGGTGACACCTCTACTCTTTAAGCTCCAAATGTATTTCATAAAAGTTGCCACAGAGATTTTGTCCTCATATCTGAAAGTGTATGTATATTGAGTATACCTAAATATAAACATGCTCCCAGTGACGCCTATGTAATACCTTGTGCCATTGGTGTTAATCTAGTTTGAAATGTTAGTGCAATAAACGACGTTTCTTTGATGGCATTTACTGGATACAAGGCATATACTTTTGTTGAGACAGTTGCATTGCAGTGATGAATAATTTTTTGGAAGTGGGGAAGCTAGCTTTTCCCCTATTACTTCTGGTTTGGGAGGAGACGAAACTGTTCGAGTAGCTATAACTTACTTTGTGGTTGTATCTATTAAAGAATTTGTACAATTTATGGTCGCTAAGGAAGTTCTTACTAAATCTAGTATCTAGCAATATTGGTTCTAACATTTAAACCGAAAATGGGGTCATACCATATAGTTTCCTTTACCAGGTTTGTGTAAAGTTTGATGATCTTTGTTGAGAGCTGCATTTTATAGTATCGTTAAAGACGCCTCTGCTCAGCGTGTCAGTGTATAGCAGCGCTATCAAAACTTTCCTAATTTGTTGATATTCATTTAGAGATGCTTTCACTAATTTTTAAACTTATCAATAAACATTAGCAATAAACGTAGTAGGAATATTTCAGATCCACGCAATAACCTATTTCTTTACTACCCACAAGGGGCTAAACACAGAAGGGACAAACAAGGACAGAAAAACGGTTTAAGTCGATTATATCGACCCAGTGCGTAACTGGTACTTATTTAATCGACCCCGAAAGGATAAAAGGCAAAGTCGACCTCGGCGGAATTTGACCTCAGACGAAATACCGCTGAGCATTTCGTCCGGCGTGCTAACGTTTCTGCCAGCTCGCCGCCTTGCAATAACCTCGTTATAACCTCAGTAGCACTTCATGCGTGGTAGTGTGTGCGTACATATCTTGATGTTTCTTGTATTTGTTTGTACCTAATTACTTTAATGTTATGTTAAATTTTGGATGTATAAATGTACATGTGCGGTAATCCTTATAGACATACAAAACATGTTACTCTGTTTCCTTTGAATTCGCAGAAGCTGTCTAGCACGTTTTCTCTATTCGCTCGAAGGTCATGAATGCTATATTGACAACAACAAGATAACTCATTTTCTTCCATTGTCGTTTATAAATGTTTCTGTGGATAACTACATCGATTGGTTGAACGCTATAAAAGTGAATTAAATCGTTTCTCATTCAGTTAATATGTTGGACACCCCTTCATTTTCCATGTTACGTTCTTCTGTTGTTGGGATGGCTGATTCCAAACCGACGGTTCCACACGACGCCTGATGAAATGACATGTTTTACTATTATTTAACGTTACATCTTCTGCATTTCTTGTCCATCATCATCATCATCATCATCATCATCATCATCATCATCATCATCATCATCATCATCATTATTATTATTATTATTATTATTATTATTATTATTATTATTATTATTATTATTACTGAGTGAGAGAGCAATGCATGCCATCAAAGTGACACTGGGGTAAAATATACGATGACTAGTATACCCATCATGACTCCCCGTCTGATAAGGGTACACCAGGCACATGCATCACAACCATATGTGCGTGACATGGTGATCTCATATCAAGATAATCAGCACATGACCTTGCAGGTGGGGCCCAGTTAAAATTTTATTCAGGACGAGTAGCCCATCCCGCTCAAAAAGTCCTGAATAAGGGTTGTTTAAGGATGTTGAACGAAACACCCATGTTTCCAGAAGTGAATTATTCAAACCCCAAAGAATTCCTCTCAACACATGGCCATGATGCTCCCCCACTACTTCTACTCATGATCAGAGATGCACATATCGTCAGCCACTAAGGGACATGCTCAGCTGGTTAAGGTCTAACAATTGACAAGCAAATCTGTGGTATTGAGCAGAATATTTGCTGTAGCCCATCTTTTATACCAAGACAAAACAATGTACATGATAACACTTCCAATCAGTTAAGATCAGAAACCACGAGAGCCACTGCCTGGTACTGTTATTATTATTATTATTATTATTATTATTATTATTATTATTATTATTATTATTATTATTATAATCATCATCATCATCATCATCATCATCATCATCATCATTATTATTATTATTATTATTATTTATTATTATTATTATTATTATTATTTACTAAGCGATAAATGTACTAAACCTTATACAATTCTTTGATTTGCACAAATCCAGGTTAGTATTAATTAATTAATTCATTCATATATTAATGGTAATTGACGAGATGTACAGTATGTACTCCTGTTTAAACACTTCTTTAACCAAGTACTCTGAAATATCCATACTATTACCATATGTATGATCGTAAATGAATACATGCATGCGCGTGAGTGTCATATATTTTGTTTTTCTTTTTCTCTTTCTTGTCTCAGTCATTAGACTGTGGCCATGCTGGTGCACCGCTTTGAAGAATTTTAGTCGAACGAATCGACCCCTTTACTTATGATTGCCTTTGTAAAGCCTGGTACTTAGTCTATCGGTAGATTTTTCCAAACTACTAAGTTACTGGGATGTAAACACGCCAACACCGGTTGTCAAGTGATGGTGGGGACAAACACATACACAAAGACGCACACACGCATACATACATAGATATAGATATACCTGTATACACACACACACACACATATACATATATATATATATATATATATATATATACACACGACGTGCTTATTTCTGTTTCCCTCTACCTAATCCAATCACAAAGCCTTGGTCAGCTGGAGGCTATAGAAGAAGACACTTGTCTTGAGTACCAGACAGTAGGACTGAACCCGGAACTATGTGGTTGGGAAGCATATATATGTATATACGCATGCATGAACGTGTATATTTATGTGTATATATACATATACGTATTCAGAAAGAAAGAGAGAAAGAGAGAGAGAATGAACGAGAAGGAAAAGAAAGGAGAAGAGGAAAAAGAGACGGATTAATGACACACACGCACACATATAAAAGAATGGAACAAAAACGCAACAAAGGACAATAAAACATTCGGACAGATAGTCAATACAAAGGCAGACAGGAGAAACAACAATTAGGACAGGCTTTCTTTCCTCAGTCAAGTTACCATAAGTCCTTACTGTTTTGGGCAGTTACACTTGAGACGGTTCGATCTGGTTGCCCTCCCACCCCCACAATATCTAAGCTAAGAGCATTAGATTTTTTGTAAGAAAGTTAGAGATTGTGTACGACAACAAAGACAAAAAAACGGAGAGAACATAGTACACAATTACAAATACAAACAACAAGAATATAACAACAGGTGTCTTTCGACTGAGAACGAATTAAATTGAGCTGGCGTGTATGAAGTGAAATCCTAATATACATACATACATACATATATATATATATATATATATATATATATATATATATATTATATATATATATATATAACTAATGTAGGATAAAATTTTTTTCGAGAAAAAAATTTTATCAATGGCCAGCATATAAAAAAATACCTTTAAAGGTTAAATTTATAAATAATTTACAAAATAAGGGCAAAAGAAAAATTTTGTAAATATTTATAAATTTAACCGTTAAAGGTATTTCTTGATATGCTGGCCATTGATAAAAATTTTTCGAGAAAAATATTTTATCGTACATTAGTTATAAATTTAATAGTGTTCACTTTCGGATTCTCTCACTCTGTAAAAATTTCTACTTCGAATCACACGTGTCTCAAGATGTGCCGATTTTCTATTTTGGATATATTTGGGGTACTTAGGTCTGCTCAGGACTTAGTGCTTGCTTTTTCCATTGAGTAAGTATTTCATTTATATCTCACGTATTTATCGCTGAAGAGGGGAAAATTCTTATGAATTAACCCCGAAAATGAGACCAATACGGTAATAACGGATTTTTTAGAAATTCTATCGGTTTATTTCGAGATGCATAAATTATAATGGTTATTGACAATTTTGTCTTTTTTTCGGCATATTTGGCATTAGAATTTTTCTTTTGCCCTTATTTTGTAAATTATATATATATATGTATATATATATATGTATATATATATATATATAATATATATATATATATATATATAGTACAAAGTAAGATAGGGGCTATGGATGTAACCCACTATGGTATATTAATTATCTAATATACTGTTGGTAAAGTACCCAAATTCTTAATACACAAATGTTTTTAATTGCAATGCAATTAATTCATCTATTGTTTTAAATGGGTGAAGGTAAAGAAATATTTTTACTGTTAATGTATAATACAAATAAGAAAATAGAGAAACAAATTCAGTTTGTTCATCAACTTACGGATATTATAATGTTAGATTATTTATTCATTTTACAAATGAATTAGAGTTTGTTATTATATATATATATATATATATAAATGCATATAAATATATATGCCTGTGCTTGAAAGGTTGATCAAATCATTTACACCATGTGAGGTCGTTGTAGTGTCTTATATAATCCGTATCCTCTTGTACATATCTAACGAGTTTCTATTTACTTCTGTATTTATCTGTCTGTATGCCAATCTTCATGACCCCCCTCTCCTCCGCCATTGACTTGCAATGGCTAATCGAATAACAACTAAACATCATAGTATTATCACAATCCTCATCAGTTATCGTTATTTCTACAATTTCGAATTGATTGAATAATCCGCCAACTCTCCTGACGATCCCTTTAAACACTTTAAGCAGTCCTCCTCGTAATCTTCATTCTTTTTTTTCTTTTTATCATCTTGTTATTTTCAAATTAAAAATCTTCTCGTTATCGAATCTGTATTTCAATTGATAACTGTCAAATGAAGTTTGATATTCAATAATAGAGCCTCTCGTTCATCTTGTTCCTTGCCTACTAAATCTCAACTCGCCCGAAAATAGCCGTTAGTAATCAAGGTCGAGAGGTCAAAACCGAAAAGCATCAATTCCTCTTCACAACCATCCACTCATTCTTTCTACTTTCATTATCTCTCCCCCTCCTTCCATCCTCCCCTTCTCTCTCTCTTTCTATCATTCCTATCCTTCCCCCTTTTTCACATCTTTCCTTTCTTCATTTATTTGTTTATTTCATTCAGTCTTTCAGTCATTCTTTTCTCCCATTCTCTCCAGCTCTCTCTCTCTCTCTCTCTCTTCTCTTTTTCCCCTTCTCCTGCCTTCTCGCAAATGAGTAGCGTATAAATACTAACACTTATTAACATATTTCGTACGCCGTCGGCTTTTTCCGGTATGCTGATCGTCAGCTTCCGAAGAATTCGCTACTTAACGGTCAGACAAATTTCCTGTGCTAGTTGGCCGTTTACAATAGCGTTTAGAAGGAAAGGATGGAGCAGCCATTGTCTGGCTGGAGGTTTGACGGCATGTCATCGTTAGCTTAGACACAATGTGTCTGTCAATTGTTGCAGGAAGAATTCACTTCAATACACTGTCGGTTGTTCTGTTCAGTTAAAGTGCCAGGAAACCAGAAACTGCCCGAAACAATTTTTTCTTGCTTAGCCACCCTACACCCATGCTCACACCCGTTTGAAACCCCCAAGAGCATGTTAGTTATTACAATATTAAGATTTTAAAAGGAAGAAGGAGGAGAATAACAATAACAACAACGACAACAACAACGACATCGGCGTTAGTTTTCGTTGCTGTTTTTCATGGAAGGGAAAAACAGAGAGTGAGAGAAAGAGAAGGAAAGAGAAAAAGAGTGATGGAGAGAGAGAGAGAGAGAGAGAATGATAGAGAGTATGTTAGTGTGTGTGTGTGAGTGTGTGTGTGAGAGAGAGAGAGAATATGTGGCGGTAGGAGTATGTCCGAGAATCAGTGTGGGTGAGTCTGAGAGTGTGTGCGAGAGTGAGTGGGGGTGAATGAGGGATTGAGTTTGTGGGTGAGCGAGTCGGTGTGTGAGGGTGGGTGAGGATTTGAGTGGCCATGTACCTGAGTGAGAGTGTAACAGAAGGACGAGGTGAAGGAAGGAATGGATGGTTGTTCGATCTGCTAGAAATTGTGGCCAAATCTCATTTAAAACACCCCCTCCTACATCGTGCAAAAGTTATAGCACATTGGCTAATATATTCCAAGGTACACTAATCCGGGGTGGGTGGGTGACTAGTGGTACAGCTATGGTTTGAATGTTTTCGATGATAGGTCTTCTCGATGAAGGCAGACCCAGAATCAAAAATGATGAGTGATGATGGCTTGAAAGATTTTCATTATAAACCAGAATGGTCACCGTCATCTTGGGCTAAGTTACTAAAATCAAAAGTTTCACTTTAATTTCGAGGTGAAACATTGATTGGAGTCAGTATTTGATGTAGTCTATATCGAATCCAATCTATATCGATTGATTAAGCGTTTGCTAAGTAATATTGTCATGAAGTCGAATATTTTGTCTTTGAATTATGCTGTACCAGCACATTCATGTTGACAACATCTAAGACTTCTTTTGTTCCAATTAAAATTCTTCGTCTAAAATTTACTTCTTTTATTGATTAAAAAAAACATTTTACCGGTGAAATGCTGTTGTAAGTTGTACAAGATGTTTATTCTGGGAACTACTGTACGTTAGTTGTATTATTAGAACGTGGAGTTAAATGCCTTGCGATATTTGTTCCGTCATACTGTCTGCTTACTTCAAATCCAGCATTGAATAATGCTAATTATATATTTTTTCTTAATTCAAATCCTGGAATTGGTTTAGTGATATAACCCCTCCCCAAAAGACTTGACTTTGTGCTCGTGCTCCAAATATTTATTGATGTTAGGCTTATAGATTTGTTAGCGCGTTGAGCAAAAGAGAATTTCTGCAATTTGTTCCATTCTGAATTTGATATCAAATCCAATCAAGGTCCACAATTTCTATCAGTAAAAGAAAATGTCTGTTTACTTAGTAAGACATTTAGCACTTCGGCATCTACGATGAAGGTTGTGCTTTGCTGACGAAATCAGATCGAAACACTTTTTAAAAATATGTTTAATTGTTCATAATTATTTCTTGTCAACATTTTAAAACTCCTTGCATTAAACATTTTAACACTAACTTAACTAATTGTTGTTTATACGGTCGAGGCCACTGGATTATTTTACTTGTAGGTCTTTATTAATCAATCAGTCAATTAATTAATTGATATTATGCATATCTACATTCTGTCTTTAATTTGTCCTTTGTTTCTTTTTTTTTTATCTCTCTCCGCTGTTTTTATAATTACAACTTTATATTTGCTGGGCTCTGATCGACTGAGTTAGTTACTGTAGCTGTCAAAGCGGAGGCACACGGAAAGGCATTCGTGTAAAGTTCAAAAGACGCCATTCACAGCCCAAAACAAATTCATATCTACACAAGTCTAAACGGAGAATTTTTCTCTCGCAGGGTTATTCATGCAGTGGTAGGTCTTGACACGACCGAATACAATTGAACGTGTTAAACATGACTTTATATATCTGTATATATATATATATATATACACATTCATACATACATACATGCATACATGCATACATACATGCATACATACATATATATATATATATACATACATATATGCATACGTAATACATACGTGTATACTTGCATATATATAAACACGCGCGCACACACAAATACACACACACATCCACTCTCTCTCACACACACACACATATACTTACACAAGCATACACAAATTCGTACATATATATTGTTTCGTTTCTTTCCGTCTTTTTATCATCCTTCTCTTTTCGTCTTCTCTTTTCATTCATTAATTTATTCCCTCATTCACTTATCTCTTCTTTCTTCCCCTTCTATTTATCTGTTCTCCTACACGCTACACACACACACACACGCACACACACACACACACACACACATAACGCTTTACTAAACTCCACGTTGTTCCATTATCCCAATATAACAGACAACTCACGAAAACACGCAGTCATCACTTTTTGTTATATTTTACTGGCGGCCGAGCCAAGTTGTTTTTCGTCAAGCAGAAACAATACGCCATAATGAATGAAGTAGTAGTAGTAGTAGTAGTAGTAGTAGTAGTAGTAGTAGTAGTAGTAGTAGTAGTAGCAGCAGCAGCAGCAGCAGTAGTAGTAGTAGTAGTAGTAGTAGTAGTAGTAGTAGTAACAACAACAACTTGATGGCAATGGTTTGTAGCGAGGGCGGTCGGTGGTGGGAGAGATTGAGGTAAATGATGACGACGACGATGACGGTGATGATGATGATAATAAGGAGGAGGAAGAGGAGGATGGTGATGAAGGTTTTGGTAACGCTGGTCATGATTATGATAGTGATGCTGGTGATTGTGATGACAGTAGTTGAGGATGATGATGATGATGAGGATGATGATGATGATGATGATGATGATGAGGACGTTTTTGATAGTAATGGCCATGATGATGATAATAATGATGCTGGTGGCGGAGGCAGCGCACGGGATGGTTATGATGATGTGATGAAGTTTTTCATAATAATGGTGGTGGTGGTGATGGTGGTGGTAGCGCAGATGATCGTTATAAAGAAGGAGAGAGAGGAGAGAAAGGAGAGAAAGGAGAAAGAGGAAAAAGAGAGGTGAAGGTAGAAACAGAGGGAGATAGAGGTCGCGTTAGAAAATGGCCGTATCTATGACTAGCTATCATCTCCATCCTCTTACGACTGATCGTATTAGCGGTTGAGAGGAGAGTTTTTGCGCCAAAAAAAAAACTCTCAACAAATAACTAAAAACAATGACGAAAACAACTGCAGCAAACAAACAAACAAAAATACATATACAAAAGAGTAGGTTAAACACCCTTATTTAATTAGCGGCTGATTTGAATCGTAATTGAAGCTTTCACGTAAGAACGGATTCGCCTGAGACCTTAAAAACAAGAGACGAGATGATAAAGATGAGGAAGAGAGAGCCGCGCGTTTACGCTACAGTTAATATAATACAAAATCTGATTGCTACATAGCTCCAGACCATAATATTATTATGAATTTACATTCTGCTATTCTTTCTTGGTAATAAACAATTTTTGTTCTCTCTCTCTCTCTCTCTCTCTCTCCCTCCCCTCCCCCTCTTTCTTCCTTTCTTTCACTCTTTCTTTCTTTCTTTCTTTTTTCTTTCTTTCTTTCTTTCTTTCATTCTTTCTTTCTTTCTTTCTTTCTTTCTTCATTCTTTCTTTCTTTCTTTCTTTCTTTCTTCCTTCCTTTCTTTCGCTCTTTCTTTCTCTCCTTTTCTCTGTCTTTTTCCTTTCCCTCCCACCCCTCTCTCTTTGTTGAAACCGACATTTTTCGCGATCACAGTTTCACTATTCCCCTCTCTCTCCCTCCCTCTCTTTCTCTTTCTCACTCTTTCTTTCTTTCTTTCTCTACATCTCCCTCTTTATATACATATACGTGCGCGCACACACACACACACACACACACACATACGCACACAACATAATATATGTGTATGTATATGCATATGTATGTATACTTTTTACTCTTTCGGTCTCTATAAATATCTTTTTCTCAACGTGTATACACACACACACACACACACACACATACACACACATCTTTATCTCTCTCTCTTTCTCTCAATCTGTCTATCTTGATCTCTATCTCTTTCTCAGTCTTTCTCTCTACGCACTCATATATATTTGTGCGTACACAAACACACATACACATACGCACGCACACATATACATCAGTGTGTGTGTGCGTATGTATGCGTGTTTGTGTGTGTGTAAACATGTGTGTATGTCTCTCTATGTGCCACTGTGTTTGTGTGCGTATGCGCGAATTCGTTAATCGCTTTTCTCTCTTTTCCTCCCACTCCCGTTCTCCTTCTCCTCCCTCTCTCTCTCTCTCCTTATTCCTCCCTCCCTCTGTCTCTCTCACCTCCCACCGCCACTCTCCTGCTTCCCCGTCCCTTGTTTTATGTTCTATCGACCTTTAAGACGTGTTTAATGAATATAAGAAATAGAATAAGTGAACATTTGGCACTAACCCCAACCCCCCCACCTCCACACACACACACACACAAACACACACACACAAACACACACAAGAACGCATACGCACACACGCACACGCACAAACACATACAGGTTGTCATAGACAAATCACACCGACACAAGCAAACACCTTTGCAAAAAGACACATGTAAACACACACACACATACACTCATACGTTATGCCGAGGAATAACACGCATAAAGCGAATTTGTGAGCTTATGTGGAATGGATAAGCAATATATATATATAGAGAGAGAGAGTGAGAGAGAGGGGGGAGGGAGAGAGATGGGGAGAAGCACAAAGAGAGAGAAGAGTGAGATGGGGAGAGAAATACAAAGTGAGAGAGAGAGGAGAGAGATGGGGAGGGAAATACAAAGAAAGAGAGAGGAGGACAGAGATGGGGAGAGAAGCACAAAGAGAGAGAGAAAGAGAGAGGATATAAAGAAAATGAGAGAGAGAGAGGGACAGGGAGAGAGAGAGGGACAGGGAGAGAGAGAGAGATGTAAACAAGTTGAAATGGAAATATATTTAATATCAAGTATTTTCAGAGAACGATCAAATAGTATACTTCTTGTTATGACTATAATATTAATAATAATAATAATAATAATAATAATAATGATAATAATAATAATAATAATAGTCCTTTCTACTACTGACAGAAAGTCTGAAATTTTGGGGGAGAAGATGAGTCGATTACATTGACCCCATTGTTCAATTGATATTTATTTTATCGATCCCGAAAGGATGATAGGCAATCATGCCTGGTCTTTTCGCCTCAACAGTATGGTCAATCTTTACGGCGTTGTCCCACAAGATCTTGTTATCCTCACTTTTTTTTTCATAGCCTCCGGTTCTTGTTCATACCACTTTTCTGTTGTTTTGAAGTCACATACATGAGTAACAACAACCCAATGCATTCTTTTGCCTACACAGTCATGTCTGCGTTGATACTCGTTTTGTGCTAGTATACTGCACTCACCCAAAATGTGAGTCCTTTCCTGCAGATTCCACATTTTCTGTCTGACTGAATTTTATCGATCATTGCAATTTATCAGGTTCATTCTAAGGGCTTGTTTTTGATCGGTATAATTAGTGTTTCAAGTCCCTGTCTGTTAACCAGAGTCAGCGACCTTTACTTCTGACATTCTCGTTTTTTTTTGCGCGCGAATTGGCCATCTGTTTGCTATGATGTTTCTCTTTGAATTCTCCTACTGTTTCGGTCATTTTGGGGGATGCATTTCCCTCGTTGCCGATATATTCGCTCTTTACTCTGCAGATCATAATTTTTCAGACTCAGTATCGCAGT
>NC_043004.1:9168121-9180452 GCF_006345805.1 Octopus sinensis
GTTGCTGCTTCTGTCTTTCATTTATTTATTTTTTGTTGCAAATATATATTTTCAATATATTCTTATAACTCTGTTGGTGGGGAAAGCGCTGTTGGTGATTGTGATGTAGATGTGTTTATTTATTTATTTATTTATTGTTCGGAGCTGGCGGAGGGGGTTGTGACGATACGGAAGGGCTTTGTTGTTATTCTTCAGGTTTCTTTTTTTTAATTATGCTTATGATCCCCTTCTGGAAAATCAAAGTAATAACAAAAATGATTGCAACAACAACAACAAACAACAATAACAACGAATAATAATAGTAATGATAATAATAATAATAATAATAATAATAATAATAATAATAATAATAATAATAATAATAAAATAAATAGTACTGCTAACACAACGGTAACAATAGTAACAATAATGATAATGATGATGACAACAGCAACAACAACAATAATAACAACAATGATAATAATAATAATAATAATAATAATAATAATGATAATAATAATAATAATAATAATGAGGCGCAGGAGTGGCTGTGTGGTAAGTAGCTTGCTAACCAACCACATGGTTCCGGGTTCAGTCCCACTGCGTGGCATCTTGGGCAAGTGTCTTCTGCTATAGCCCCGGGCCGACCAATGCCTTGTGAGTGGATTTGGTAGACGGAAACTGAAAGAAGCCTGTCGTATATATGTATATATATATGTGTGTGTTTGTGTGTCTGTGTTTGTCCCCCTAGCATCGCTTGACAACCGATGCTGGTGTGTTTACGTCCCCGTCACTTAGCGGTTCGGCAAAAAAGAGACCGATAGAATAAGTACTGGGCTTACAAAGAATAAGTCCCGGGGTCGAGTTGCTCGATTAAAGGCGGTGCTCCAGCATGGCCGCAGTCAAATGACTGAAACAAGTAAAAGAGAAAAGAGAAAGAGAATGATAAAATAGTACTGATAACACAACAGTAAAAATAGTAACAATAATGATAATGATGATGATAACAACAGCAACAATAACAATAATAACAAAAACAACGACAACAACAATATAATAATAATAATAATAATAATAATAATAATAATAATAATGATAATAATGATAATAATGATAATGATAATAGTAATAATAATATAATGATGATAATAGTAATAATAATGATAATAATAATAATATAATAATAATAATAATAATAATAATAATAATAATAATAATAATAATAATAATAATAATATAATTATGATGAGGATGATGATGATGATGATTATGATGATAATAACAATGAAAGTAAGCTATGTCTTTATGTAAGCCATCACAGAAAACTAAGATTTTTTCTTATATGGAATATATATATATATATTGTTATTATCATCATCATCATCATCATCATAATTATATTATTATTATTATTATTATTATTATTATTATTATTATTATTATTATTATTATTACTTTTTTTTTTCTTCTTTCAAATTTTCTTCCATTTCTTGCCGAGTGTCTTCCCGACTCCTAGGCAAAGAAACTCATAGTGTATATTGGTAGGCCATTAAACCAAACTCAGTAGTTCGTTCATTTTTTTTTTTTTTAAAGTTAATTAAAATGCATGAGCAGCAACAGTTCTCACATCGACAATGCTCTTCTCAATACGTTTGATGTACCAGTTAGACAATCTTTTGCACTTCTTGCAGGGATGGTAAGCCAGGGATCATTCTCATATAATTTTCGGTTCCCTTCTTGATCATTCCTAGTGCTCTTACGATACTGGTATTGTAACCGCCTTGAGATGCCACATTTTCTCAATTTCAATGAGTAGGTCTTTATATTTTCTGAGCTTGTCAACTCTTTCGCTGAGATATTATGATCACAGGGGATGTTCATGTCGATCAATAAGCAAACTTTATTGTTTTGGTCTTTCAAACAATATCTGGTTTATTGGCCTTGATGGTTCGGTCTGTATGAACTGGAAAGTCCCACAGAATCGTTACATTTTCTCCTTCAGTTACAGCCTCAGGGTGGTGATTATACCACTTGTCGGCAGTTTTGTATTGTAATGCCGACTTATTAGCCAGTGGAGATATGGCCAACTCTGTCATGTCTTAATTTATACTCCACTGGTGCTAAGACTTTACATCCAGAGATTAGGTGGTCCACTGTTTCAATCATGTCGTTGCAGAATCGGCATTTGGTGTCTGCTCCATTTTTCATCACATTGGCCTGGTAGTTCCGGGTTGATAGGCTTTGGTCTTGAGCAGCCAGGATGAAACCTTCGCTCTCTGCTTTTAGCCCTGAGCTCCGCAGCCACTGATGGGTTTGCTTCTGGTCAACATCAGCTTGTTTGCTGCGGGTCACATATTTGCCGTGCAGAGGTTTCTCCTCCCACCTATCAGCCAATTGCTCGTGCGCTTTTTTCATTGCCATCATTTTCACCTTCTTTGCAGCAATAGTTGCCGTACTTCCCTCGGGTTGTTCAGTTTGGGTATCCTGCACGAGATCAATAGCAAATTTTTTGCTTTCCTTGATGATAGAATGAAGCTTCTTTCGTCTCTCGTGATTTTCCCGAGCTTTAGCATCCAGTCATTCGATATTTCGAGATATTTGGCCAGTCCAATTGTGGTTGTTTTGTAAGCTAGTTCAAATTGGATCAGGCCTCGACTTCCTTGGGCTCTGGGAAGGTAAAGGCGATCTACGTCTTCCTTTGGGGGTGCATCCTATTACAACTCAGCAGCTTGCGTATTTTTCTATCTATATTCTTTACTTCACTCATATTCCAGTTCAACACATTGTAGCTATAAGTAACAACTGGAACTGCTAGGGAATTTATAGCTAACACCTTGTTACGTGCATTTAGTCAGATTTCAGGACTGCACGAACTCTCCTATAACATTCCTTCCTGATTTTCTCTTTCATGCTTGCATGCTGAATACCAGAGCCTTCATTTATCCCTAAATATTTGTATGTTTGTTCTTGCTCAAGCTCTCTTATGACTGTGTCAACATCTAACACGACTGAATTTGTGGTCTTCACTTTCCCTTTCTGGAAAGTGGCCTTGGCACACTTCTCAAGTCCAAACTCCATCCCGATGTCATCGCTGAATGATTTCACGGTGCGCAATAGGCCTTCAAGTTCATTATTGTTTTTACTATAAAGTTTTAAGTCATCCATATAAAATAGATGGCTTATTTTTTTATTGGCAATTTTATACCCATACCCTGTTCTGTTTAATTCACTTGTAAGGGGTATTAGGGCTATGCAGAATATTAAAGGTGAAAGTGAGTCACTTTGAAAAATTCCACAGTTGATGTTTATATTTTCTGAGGCAAGTACTCCATTAGAGTGGTATAATTGGAGATTCGTATTCCACAACGACATATTGTGCTTCAGGAAGTTTGAAAAATCACAGGGGAAATTTTGAAGATGTCCAGCGATCTCAAGATCCATGGATGCGGTATACTGTCGAAGGCCTTTTTATAGTCAATCCATGCGGTGCTGAGATTTCTGCGCTTGTTGTGACAGTTCTCAAGGATCATACGATTGATTAGCAGTTGATCTTTGCATCCGTAAGAGCCTCGGCGGCACCCTTTTTGTTCAATGGGGAAAATATCGTTCTTCTCCATGAATGCATATGTTTTCTCCGCCAGGATAGATGTTAGGATTTTATACGTGGTGGATAGACAGGTTATAGGCCGATAGTTTTTTGGAAGGTTGGTTTCGTTATTCTTTGGGAGTAGGTAAGTAATGCCACTTGCTAACCATTCAGGTGTTTTCGTTGGGTCTCTCATAATTCCATTGAGCAGCTGAACTAGCTTACCGTGTGCGCACGGGAGCGATGCGAGCCAGAAATTCGGCACCCTATCTTTACCGGGGGATTTCCAATTATGGGCCTTCGTGAGTGCCTTTCTTAGGTCTGCTATTGTGATGTCTTCCCATGCTTGTTGTTGTAAATTTTGGTAGGATCCTTCAGTTTGTATAATCCAGTCTGCATTTATGTGTACGTCTTCTTGTCACTCCAAATCCTTTTCCAAAAGTTTTGAACTTCTTCCATGGGAGGGGGTCTTTAACGGTTACTTTCTCCTTCCCTATTTCTCTGTAGAATTTTTTGGCATTGGATGTGAACAGCTTATTTTGCTTGTAAAACTTGTTTCTCTTCTCAAATCTTCGTATTCTTTGGGCTTTTGCTTGGACTTTTTGTTTCAGCGTTTCTTTTATTGATATCAGTTCTTCTCTTGGTGAGGATCCAAATTTTCTCTTCATCTTTCTTCCTGTTCTGGATCTTACATCATTTCCACATTAGTTCATTTAATATTGATATTTCCCCTCTCATAAATTCAATCTCTTTTTCAATTTTACTTCTCCGGGTTTGATTTCTTCCCAGGTTTTGTTTTCTTTGTTTTTTCGGGGGCATACAGCTGGTTTCAATTGCCCTAGCAGAAGCGTAAATAATTTCATTTAACTCAGTAAAATCAGGTTTTAATTCTCGTATTATTCATTTGTTACATAGTTGCCAATTTAGATTTGTTTTTTATTTTGGTTTGTATTTGAGAGTTATGAAGCGGTTCTCTATCATTCATACTTGTATGTCTTACAACTTGAAGCGTATTCAGGATTTTCTGCCTCATTTCTGCTATAGACTCTCTGTGTTCTTCAGCAAATGCGAGATCTTCAGTTACTGTTGTTCTTTCGTTTTCCTGGCTATCTTTAACAGGTACAATAGAATTTCTTGTATCTTCAGGCCTTGCGTACTTTGGTCAGATGGCAGTCTTTCAATTAAGCCTCGTGGCGGGCTATACTGTTCATCTGATTCTTCATTTCCTTTGTGCCTTATATTTATGTCATTTTCCGTTGCGTGCTTGATCGCGCTTATTTCACTGTCTGTGAGTCTGTTATTTCTAAGATATCCCTCCTCACATTTGCTAATTTGTTCTCGTCCAAATAGGGCCTACTGTCTTGATTCCGTGTTCTCCATATACTGTAAGAGTTTGCGGTGTGTCTCTCTTCAGATGGCCTACCTAATGCATAGTAATAAGCGTATATTACTTCTTTATACTCTTCTCGGGTCCATTTGTTCCGCTTACATTTTCTTTCTGTGGTGGTGTGGTGGTGAACTTGGAGGGCTCGAGTTGGGGGATTTCCCGTTCAAGTGACCATCCATGTCCGTATTCGGAGAAGAGTTTGTGCCAGTTGATGACTTTTCGATCCCAGGCTGGCTCTTCCCTGGGGGACGCGCTTCCAGATTAACCATAGGACAAGCGATTTGGTATACTGATTTAGTTTTCCTTTTAGTTTCCAAAAACATTTGGTGCTACGATAATGTTATCATTTTTTAGCTTGATTGGCTCGTGGGGAGACGGCCATCATTGCCGTTACAATTATAATCGTACCATTATAGCAGCCGTAGTCGGCTTATTATTGTTATTATCATCACCATTACCATCACTATCATCATTATCGCCACCATTACATCATCATTATCTCATCACCATCACCATCACCACCATCATCATCAATGATATTGTTTTATGTGTAGTCACAGCAGTATCTTATTATTGTTATTTTGTTTTATTATTATGTATGATTATTATCATCATCATTCTGATTATCTTATTATTATGATTATTATTATTATTATTATTATTATTATTATCATTCATATATTATTTTATTATTATATTATATTATATTATTATTATATCATCATTATTATTAGTATTTATTATATTATTATTATGTATTATTATTATATTATTATTATTACATTATTATTATATCAGTCATATTATTATATATATGTATATATATATGTATGTAAGTATATAAAGATAAATATATATATATATATATATATATATATATATTATATATATATATATGGTATATATAATATATGTATGTTAATATTATATATATATATATATAATACATATATATGTGTGTGGTGCATGTGTGTGGTGTGTGCGTGTGTGTGTGTGTGTGTGTGTGTAAAGTAGCTTGCTTCAGATGCGCCACCACAGCAACTCGTGCCCCAAAATGTAAACGCAAAGACTGCAATATTTCTATACGGAAGTTTCAAATCTGGGAGTAAAATTTTAAAATTTTAATTTTAATTCCATATACATCCATATCTATACAAGACCTCTCTATACAAGCACTTTGCTATTTGTTCTCGGTCTCCCGCTTATACATCAATAATAATAATAATGAATACGAGAGAAGCAGCAACACATGTCCATGGGCAGTGTTCAGTCAAAATGTAAACGCTGTAAAGTTGGACCCATACGAAAACTAACGAAAACCAAAACGTACGATGGACAGATAACCACGAATACTTGGAAATGGTTGATTTATGATTTACTCACACTACTATGCAACACTCCTCCACCAACATACAAGAATAAACGCATACAGTAAACACCCAACAAAATGAGCAAAGGCCACAATATGTCCCATAGAAGGCCGATACCAGTCAGAAGAACTCGACCTGCACTGCACAAAGAACACATAATACAGAAACTAATACAACAGAAGACTCAAACCAAACCCCATAACAAAACATACTGATGCAATGCAATATCCCCCACCACCAGAAAAATGCAGCACACACCACCTCACCAGCACAAAGATGCAACAAATGGTGCAATAAAAAGTTGCTTGAAACTATCAAATGTTGCAAAATAATAATGGTGATGACGTTGGTGAGGAACGTTATATTACCTCAGTTTATGGGAGACAGGAGTTTCCGTAGGAACTCTGTAAATGAAGCTGAACCTTTAAGCGAAGGCCTCTCGCTCGGCAGTGGTTCAGTAAATATGTAAACTGACAACAGCTGTTATCCTAAGACACCATCAACAGATAATAGAGCTAGGAGGAGGAAGTGAACCAACGAAGAAAACAGGATAGTGATGCAGTGCTACTTGGAAAGTGAATTTCAAAGAAGGAGCGATAGAAAACGGATGTTAACACTTTGGGTAGAGAAGGGTACGTTTTAAGTGACTGAGCAGAGATTAGTTGATCAAGCTAATGGTATTAAGAGAAGAAAGTGGATGACAGAATTGAAGGTAGAAAAGATCACAAGAGAACTGGAAAAGAAAGACCAAGCAGTAGGAAAGACAAACAACATAAAAGATACATCTCAAACCAAAGAAGAACCTAAAGGCAAAAATAATAATAGTGCTACCAAAAAGGAAGGGACAACTAGCAGCAACGACTTAAGTGATTTAAGTGAGGAAGATCAGAAGATTTTAGATGAGTTGCAGGAAATAATGAGTAAAGAAGTACGAAAAAGATTGCCAGCATTAAAAGGCAGCAACAGAAGGAAGTTACAAGAAATGACTAGGCGAATAGATTCTGCTATCAGTAGGATAGATACTAAAAATATACGAGACACTAACTTATTGATTTATGTAGGAGGGTTTGCAGTTACTAGAAGATTAGATATTCCACAATGAAAGATAAAAAAAGGAGCAAATGTGGAAAATGAGATTACAGAATAAAGAGAAGAGTTCTGAGTAGAATAGTAGCCTGAAAACTGAATAATTTAGGAAACACAAGATGCAAATCTTTTCTTGAGAAAAGATGCTTAGTTAAAGATTTGGAACAGTCATAGTAGAGTTGAAACAACTTATCATAGCAGTAGCAGGTAAGCTATTCAGATATCATAAAAGAATAGATCGGTATTAACAGAATAGATTATTTGAGACAGACCAGAAGAGATTTTATAACCAAATAAATAGTGGAGAACGAAGTACTGAAGACCAGAAACCTAATGCAGAAGAAGCTAGAAAGTTCTGGACTAATATTTAGGATAAGCCAGTCAATCATAATGGAGATGGAGTATAGTGAAAGAAAGTGAGGGGAGAAATAGTGAGTGAGAAGCAGCCAAATCTAAGACTAACTAGTGCATTAAAGAGTAAAGTGTTAGGAAAATGCTGAAACGGAAGGGCCCATGACCAGATTTAGTTCAGGGGTACTGGCTAAATAAATTCAGTAGTTTACATGGGAGGCTGAAAGAACAACTCCAAGATTGTCTTAATGTAGGAATAATACCAGATTGGATGACTAAAGGGAGGACAATACTCCTTATGAAGTATAAGAGCAAGAGTAATACAGCTAGCAACTATAGACCAATCAATTGCTTACCATTAGAGTGGAAGCTGTTAACAGGAATACTTTCAGAAAGTATTTACGAGCACCTTGACAAGCAGAATTTACTCTCAGAATAACAAAAAGGCTAGAGGAATGCATGATCTACTACATAAAAACAAAACAGTTCTAAATAAAGTCAAAGCTACGAAGAAAATCTAATAGCATGGATGGATTATAGGAAATCCTCTGACATTGTCTCACACGCATGGATAAGTGAATATTTGAGTATATTCGGTATAGCAGACAACATAAGAGAATTAATTAGTTTTAGCATGAAGAAATGGAAATAACATCGCTATTCAGGTGACACACTCTTAGGGAAAGCTAATATCAAAAGAGGAATTATCCAGGGGGACTCGTTGTCCCCTTTAATATTTGTCTTTTGTTTGATCCCCCTCAGTTTAGAATTAAGGAAGGCAAAGGCAGGATAACAGGTCAGAAATAGTAATGGAAAAATTAACCATTTGCTCTACATGGATGATCTGAATATTTTCAGTAAGAATGAATAAGAAATAGATTCCTTAATAAAGACTGTAAGACTCTTGAGAAGGGGACAGCAATAACCGTTTCTTTGCTAAATGCTGCCGTGTCGATAAACATCGAGGAAAGCTCGAAAATCCTCGAAGCCTATCACACCAAACAAGAGAACTGATCCGGGATAACCATAGAACTCTTCATACAAATGACACAAAAGAATGTGGATCTCATCCCGGACCAGATCTTTTTTCCTGGAGGCAGCATTAGTCCAGTCAGGGTAGACGGAAGGAAAGCAAAGTGCTACATTTCTTTTTCGACTAACCATTTAAAAGCCTTCTGTCCGAGGCTGAAGGAAAAAGAGAGACGGGCCGCTCACCTCCCTTACTCCAAAACGGCTACCAGAACTCCAGTGATAACAGCAGCAGAACCATCACAGTCAACAGATTCAGCATTGGTACCACCAGCACCAACACCAACAGCCACACCGACACCAAGTTTCCCCCAAACACTTCTCAGCGCCCGAAGATATTCCACACTTCCCGATGCGGATCGGATGGACATCAGAGGTGGAGAGTCGGACGACGATGAAGAGTGGAAGATGAAAACTAAAAAAACAAAAAGAAATGAAGAGACAGAAAGTAAAACAAACATATGGACAAGAAACAAGCCTCTTCCACCCAAGAAGTACAAAGAAAACAAGCAAAACAACAAAAATAAATACATCCAAAACAATCACCGCCTCTAACACCCGAAACACAAGCCATCCCACACAGGCAACCACAACCACGACCACAACCACTACCACCACCACAACAACCACAACAGCAACAGCAAACACAAAGACACTAACATTACAAACTGCATGGCAATAAGCACACGAAAAACAATGAATTAATGAAGTACCTAATGACACACACAAACATTACTGCAGAAGATTTTGTCACATCCACAATCTCTCAACCTGCACACATACAAATCATTCAAACAACACAAAGTACATGCACACATTTAAAAACCCAATTCCCACAGGAAATCGAAGATTTTCGAGGAAATGTCACCAATGGCCCAGTGGTTAGGGCAGCGGAGTATCGCGGTTTCGATTCCCAGACCGGGCGTTGTGTGTGTTTATTGAGTGAAATCACCTAAAAAGCTCCACGAGGCTCTGGCAGGGGGTGGTGATCCCTGCTGTACTCTTTCACCACTCTTTCTCCCACTCTTTCTTCTGTTGGCCTGCTCGCTTAGCCAGCGGGGTGGCGTCATTCAAAAGCTAAAACAATAAAAATGGCGGTGGCCCAGCATGGCCACAGCTCGTGAGCTGAAACTAGAATCAATCAAAAGAGAATTCTTCATCAAAAGGAGGGACGGGCAATCCACCTCTCTAAACAAAACCAAATAAGCTTTCCTTTTCTTTTCGTTTTTCGACAACATGGTCGTGTACAGAATAGGCAGCGTGAATGTACGTGGCCTGGGGTCGCTTGGAAGCTGGGTCACCTGCCCAACGACATCAGGGAATTGAATCTCGACGTGGCAGCCATTAGTGAGACCAGAATTTCCGACTCACGGGACTTCCAACCCATTTTCGGTGACTATGAGGTGTACGCATCTCCAAGTCGTCCGGGAGCGGGCGGCAGAGTCGCCGTGGTGGTTCGGAAAAATCTGGTATTGCAATACGGACGATCTTCCTGGATCCGGAAGGTAAATTCGGTGGTCGGTGAACGTGACAGACTGCGAAGGACATACTTTCAGGCTAGTAGCCGTCTATGCCCCAACAGGGGCAGAACGACCAGATTTCTTCAGATGTCTGGAAATTTTCCTGGGAAAGTTCCGCTCTTTAGTATTAGTGGAGGATTGGATGAAGTTTTAGATGTAAGGTGGGGCTGTGTAGGTTTAGCCGACATAAGGTTTATTAAAATCCCGCTGCAAAAAATCAGTTCCCTTTCCGCCTCCTTCTTCTAATTCTCTTTCGTCTCCACTTCTTTATCCTCATCACTTTCAACTACTTACTGTTTCCTCTCTATCAACATCATCATTATCAACATAATCACCAACAAACGTCCCCACCAACCGCGAACGTCATCACCACCGCCGCCGCCGTCGCCACCACCACCACCACCACCACCACCACCATCACTGCTATCATCTTACCCACACCACTCCCACCGCCACCAGCAACAGCAGCAGCAACAACAACAAACGACATAGAAGCCAAAATGTGAATTGTTATCGTAGTTTGTAGTTGAAGCTTTCCACTGTTTGCTTGTTTTGTCACATCGTTGTTGTTGCTGCTGCTGTGATTGTCAATGTTGCTTTTTGTTGTTGGTTTTTCTTGTTGCTATATTCAAATAGAATTAACGGGGGGTGGAGGGGGTGTAGTATCGAAAATAAGAAAATTACGAAAGCCATTGAAGTGTTTATATATGTTTATATATGTATATATATATATGTGTGTGCGCGTGTGTGTGTGTGTGTGTGTGTGCGTGTTTGTGTCTGCGTGTTTGCGTGCGTGCATGTTTGTATACTTGTGTGTATGCATGTATGTTTCATGCCTGTTTGCATGCGTGTGTGTTTATATGTATGTAAACAAGCGCGCGCGCACGCACACACACCACACACCGCCTCGTATAAGAAAGTCCTCCATTGTAGTGTTTCATTATCCGACTGAATGGAGCTGTTGAAAATGATATCTTTTTGCTAACACAACTCGGCTACAGATCATTAATGTTACGCTTCGCTGAACACAGATCAGACCTGTGCAAGGAAGGAAGGAAAACGCGAAGCCGCGCAAGTGACAAAGACTCGTTGCCGTTTGCGAGAATCCTTTACAGGAAGTCGCTTGCTTTGCTTGTTGTGTAATGTCACTGCAAGAACAGTTGTGGAAGGTTGTTCTGTCGATACGGTATCGGACGATCAATCGAGAAGTGGTCGGTTTCGCATCCTGGTAACAGCACTGGGTTGTGTATTTTCACTGATTAAAAGAAAATAATCAAAAACAAAAAGCAAAACAAAAGACATAAAATGCATGTATGTATGTAAGCATGTATATATGTATGTATGCATGCATGTATATATATATATGCATGTGTATATGTATGCATGTATGCAAGTGTATATGTACGCATGCATCTATGTATGTATGTATATATGTATGTATGCATGTATGTATGCATGTATGTTGCATGTATGTATGTATGCATGTATGTATGTATGTATGTATGTATCATGTATGTATTGTATGTTTATGTATGTGTGTATGTTGTATGTATGCATATGTATGTATGTGTGTATGTATGTATGTATGTAAATGTATGCATGTATGTATGCATGTATGTATGCATCTATTAGGTATGCATGTATGTATGTATGATGTATGTATGCCTGTATGTATGTATGGTTGTATGTATGCATGTATGTATGTAATGTCTGTATGTATGTGTGTTGTATTATGTATGCATGTATGTATGTATTATGTATGTATGTACATATGTATGTATGCATGTATGTATATATGTATGTATGCATGTATGTATGCATGTATGTATGTATATATGCATGTATGTATGAATGTTTGTTCTCTTTCTCTTTTTACCTTAGACTAAATCTTGACCGTCCTCCAACTTAGTCGCAGGGTTATAAAGGAAAGCACCTTGTCTTAACAGTCATCCATTAACTCTTAAGAACGGTTGCAGGTTTTTAGTCCCAGATTTCCTGGTCATTTGTAGTCAATGAATTAAGT
>NC_043004.1:9180552-9183052 GCF_006345805.1 Octopus sinensis
AGCCTAGTACTTATCTATCGGTCCCTTTTGCCGAACCGTTCAGTTACGGGGATGTAAACATACCAACATCGGTTGTCAAGTGATGGTGGGGGAACAAGCACAGACACACAAATTCATATATATATATATATATATGACGGGCTTCTTTCAGTTTCCGTCAACCAAATCCACTCACAAGGCTTTGGTCGGGTTGAGGCTATAGTAGAAGACACTTGCCTAAGATACCATGCTGTGGGACTGAACCTGGAACCATGTGGTTGGGAAGCAAGCTTCTTACTACATGTTTTATCTTTTACTTCTTTTAGTCATTTGTCAGTGACCATGCTGGGGCACCGTTTCGAAGGGTTTTAGTCGAACAGATCGACTCCAGGACTTTTTTAGGCTTGGTACTTATTCTATCGGACTATTTTGCCGAACAGCTAAGTTACGGGGACGTAAACACACCAACACCCGTTGTCAAACAGTGGTGGGAGATAAACACAAAGACACAAACACACACGTATGAATGTATGTACGTATGCATGTGTTTATAACTATGTATATGACTATGTATATATGTGTTTGTGTATATATATCCATCTATGTGTTATATATGCATATATATATATGTATGTATGTATGTATATTTATCCTACATGTTGCTTCTCATTCTTATCTGAATATATATTATATATATATATATATATATATATATATATATATACTAGCAGTATCGCCCGGCGTTGCTCGGGTTTGTAAGGGAAATAACTATATAAGCATTTTTAGAAAGTTACTTCCCTT
Organism: Octopus sinensis; assembly: GCF_006345805.1. Classification (NCBI taxonomy): domain Eukaryota; kingdom Metazoa; phylum Mollusca; class Cephalopoda; order Octopoda; family Octopodidae; genus Octopus; species Octopus sinensis. Next base: position 9,181,333 of record NC_043004.1, read on the forward strand.
ATAGTTGCCAATTCGGGCTTTCTTAGCCATTTCTGTTTTGGCGACTTCAAGCCATGAAGTCGTTGTTCTAAAAGAACGCTGGTCTCCTTGACAACGCTTTACGACGTTGATTTCCTACACTCCCTTCCCCACAGCTTACGAGGGAGGGAAGAAGGAGGAGAAGCAAACAGGTGCAGGTGTGACCATGGACGCCAACTCCGCCGTCATCGACACACGAAAACTTATGCATTAAAATGGAATAAAAAATGATGTTAAATTATTTTTAAAATCGTAAACTCATCGTAGACGCGCGCTAATACTCAGACGGGCTCGATATGAATCACGACTATAAGATACCCGAATTTGGTTAAACTGCACCGCAAAATGTGGGAGTAGTTAGGAATCTATATCGAAGGGGACAGACACTCACACAACTACAGTTTTATATATATAGACTAGCAGTATCGCCCGGCGTTGCTCGGGTTTGTAAGGGAAATAACTATATAAGCATTTTTAGAGAGTTACTTCCCTTATAGATGCCAATTCGGGCTTTCTTAGCCATTTCTGTTTTGGTGTCTTCAAGCCATGAAGTCGTTGTTCTAAAAGAACGCTGGTCTCCTTGACAACGCTTTACGACGTTGATTTCCTTACACTCCCTTCCCCACAGCTTCACGAGGGAGGGAAGAAGGGGGAAAAAGCAACACAGGTGCAGCTGTGAGCGTGGACGCCAACTCCGCCGCCATCGACACACGAAAAATTATGCATTAAAATGGAATAAAAAATGATGTTAAATTATTTTTAAAATCGTAGACTCATCGTAGACGCGCGCTAATAGCCAGACGGGCTCGATATGAATCACGACTATAAGATACCCGAATTTGATTAAACTGCACCGCAAAATGTGGGAGTAGTTAGGAATCTAAATCGAAGGGGACAGACACTCACACAACTACAGTTTTATATATATATATATATATAAACTTAGATAAACTGAGATATGTTTCAACCAAAGACTGGTCCAGGCCCTGTCTAACTTAATAGCGCCACCATAGTATACTGCTCCGTGAAGGTAAGATCAATAAAGAAAGTATTCCATCCCGTGAGTGGTAAAATATTATTTAATAAACACAGTATACATTTTTATGAGCTACTAATAGCTTCAGGTTATGAAAACAACTCAAACAACCTTTTATAACACGTCTGGTGACTTCACAGAATCCTCGACCTCTACCCACATAGCATAAGAAGCTAAAACAGGACGATAGAATAAAAGGAAATACGAGAAGCCGTGAAAATAAAGTAGATATAAAAGGTGGAAGGCTGAAAAAACGGAAAACGAAAAAGGAGATAGAAAGAGTAGTGCATTCGAGTTATGTCCCCTTTAATGATAAAGTCATAAGGCTGAATGGATAGGGTCTAGATTTTGCGGTACAGCTGCTCAATCCAGAGAGGGTAGTATTTCGAATTCCCCAACAGGAACTTATCCATATATTTGCATTTGTTGAAACTTTCAGATCTGACATTTTGCAATAAGGCGGAGCTTTTAGATCTGAAAACGATCTTGCAACTACTCATGGCTTACTGTTGATTTGTTGACATATGATGTGAACTTTCAACTATCTTCTACTTAATTATATGTGGTGTAGCGTTAGACTTCAAACCCCATACGTGACTAGCCAACTTAGTAGCTTTACATTTGTCACTCTGTCTGAAGGAAAATATGTGGTTAACATAGAGTTTT
>NC_043004.1:9188052-9216167 GCF_006345805.1 Octopus sinensis
ACCAATGTCTTGTCAGTGGATTCAATGGATAGAAAGATTGTATATATATATATATATATATATATTATATATATATATATATATATATATATTTATATATAAAAGTGAAGTTGTGTGTCTGTCTCCTACGATTTAGATTCCTAACTACTCCCACATTTTGCGGTGCAGTTTAACCAAAATCTCATATTCGTGATTCATATCGAGCCCTTCTGGGTATTAGCGCGCGTCTACAATGAGTCTACGATTTAAAAAAAAATTTACCATCATTTTTCCCATTTTTAATGCATTTTTTGCTATTATATAAGGGAAGTAACTCTCTAAAAATGCTTATATAGTTATTTCCCTTACAAACCCGAGCAACGCCGGGCGATACTGCTAGTATATATATATATATATATATATATATATATGAGTGTGAATGTACATACACACCCACAAACACACACATAGATGTATGCTGAGACTCTCTTCGGTCACCTGTGACATCGCAACTCATATCTACAGCTGAGTGAACTGGAGCAACGTGAAATAAAGTGTCTTGCTCAAGAACACAACACGCATCCTGGTCCGAGATTCGAACTCACAACCTCACGATCGTAAGCTCAACGCTTTAACCACTGAGCCATGCGCCTTCACTATAGCTTCGTGGTTAGGGTCTTGGACTCATGATCGTAAGACTGTGAACGGATGTGTGCTCATCTTATTTGTTGTTACCACACTGTTCCAGGTGTCCTGGTAGGATTTTGAACCTAATCCTGAGATCTGCTGGAATTGAACTCGGAATCTTGGGGTTAGTAGCCGGCGTTGCTAACCACTACGCCATATTATTCACCCCATAATTGCCCGGGCAATTATGGAGTAAAATTTAGGGCTTATAAATCTAATATCTTTCTATCCTTCCTTAATACCGGTTCTCATATGCTACTCATACCTGCACTCGGTCTGCTTAGGAGGTTGTTGTGTCCTAGCATATGTGCTGCTTCCTTTAGTTTTCCTATTTTCCAGCGGTATCTCTATCTATTATTTTAACTTCATTTCACAGGGAAGGTGGTCTCCGTTTTTCCAGATATGATCAGCTATGCCCGATTTTTCAACATTTCCTCGTGTCATAGCTTTGCGATGTTCATCTACCCTTATCTTGAGGGGACGACATGTTTCGCCTTTGTATAACCTACAACAACTGCACGGGATAGTGTACACGCAGTCTTTGGTCATATTCTCTTCTATTGGTGGTTTTACTCGGAGATATTTGTAAAGTGTTGTATTACTCTTGAATACTGTCCTGATGTCATATGGACTGCTTATCTTTTGTATGTTTTCCGAGAGACCTTTCACATAGGGTAGACAGACTGTGGTCAATTTAAGGGTTTCATCCTCTCTCCTCTTCCTAAGTATGTTGGTGTGGATAATATGTTTTTTGGGTCATTGTTGCTTAATAAATTGCGCGGATGTCCTGAACCTACGCTTTGTGCGAATTATTAATACATCCAGGAATGCTAGCTGATTGTCTTTTCCATTGTGAACTGTATGGATGGCATTATTGAAGTCACATGATCTAGCAGTACTTAGACATCTTCCTGGTGCCGCCAGAGTATAAAGGTGTCATCAACGTATCGAAGCCATAGGGTTGGCTTTTGTAGTGTTGATCCTAAAGCCAAATTCTCAAAGTATTCCATGTATATATTGGCATCGAAGAGAACACTAAGAAGTTGCCTGACATCCTAAAATCAGAAGCTAAATCGACCTCAAATCATGTCTTTACTGTGAAAAAGAAAGGTGATGCAATATGGGACTCAGGTTCTCCACACAGAAGGAATAGATGAATGGCCGCAGCTTGAATATATCTGATCACTCAGGGCCGACCTAGGGTTAAAAAACAACTGCAGCAGCAGCAGCAGCGGTTGCAGCAACAACAACAACAGCCATCATAACTCTGTACTGCCTAAATTACGAATGTACAGAAAGAAAAGTTAACTAGAGATTTCAATGAAATCGGGACATATTAAAAAAGAAAAATCTAACATGGCTGTGTGATAAGTAGCTTGCTTACCAACCACATGGTTCCGGGTTCAGTCCCACTGCGTGGCACTATGGGCGAGTGTCTTCTACTATAGCCTCGGGCCGACCAAAGCCTTGTGAGTGGATTTGGTAGACGGAAACTGAAAGAAGCCAGTAGTATATATAAATATCTCTGTATGTGTGTGTGTATATATGTTTGTGTATCTGTGTTTGTCCCCCCCCCCAACATCGCTTGACAACCGATGCTGGTGTGTTTACGTCCCCGTCAATTAGCGGTTCGGCAAGAGAGACCGATAGAATAAGTACTAGGCTTACAAAGAATAAGTCCTGGGGTCGATTTGCACGACTAAAGGCGGTGCTCCAGCATGGCCGCAGTCAAATGACTGAAACAAGTAAAAGACAATAAAAGAGAATGTTATGTTTATTGCTTAGTAATGATATCAAAAACAAATCCATTTATAAATCTTACCGTCAGAACTTCATTGAAAATTTTCAACATGCATCGCTGCAAATTTCGAACTTATCCTTGGCGTTTCAAAATACATTTCGAAGCATTTCAGAAGTTGTCTCCTGCCCTTCTAACTGAACGCCTGCTTTCAGTTTCGCTAAACTATTGCTCCAGACTGGGGATGGGGGGGGGTAGAAAAAACGATTGCAGATAAATTGGAAAAAGCAGTCGTGGACAGAAAAGCGGTATCCAACAGGAATGAAAATGAGACGAAATTGAAAATTTATTCATTCTTGACACATTAAACATGAGCACTCATTATCGCTATGCGCTCCGTGAGAGCAGTCATCTAAAAGTTTTTGTGAATCTTGATGTTGACATAAATTCCTTGTTTTTCCTGATGAGAAAGCGGCATAATGTACTCCTTATTCCTTCACAATTAGGAATATGCAGCCTTCGAAACATATGTCGAAAATAAAGGAAATTTGTTAATTTGTCGTTCAACTCCATTCTTTCATTTATTCATAAATTTTATAAAAATACACACAAATTTCCACACGAAAACACGTAGTCTCTGCCCTAGGCCCGTAACTTCAACCGTGTTATTTCTGATGTGAATTTGCTACCCAGGTATCGGTTAAACGAATTATCCATAAAAAGATATTTCATTTTTCTACTCAAATATATATATATATATACAAATAAATGAAAGAATGGAGTTGAACGACGAATTAACAAAATTCCTTTATTTTATTTTCGACATATGTTTCGAAGGCTGCATATTCCTAATTTCGAAGGAATAAGGGGTGCATTATGCCGCCTTCTCATCAGGAAAAGTAAGGAACTTATGTCAGCATCAAGATGCACAAAAACTTTTAGATGACTGCCCACACGGAGCCCATAGCGATAATGAGTGTTTCTTTAAAATATTCCGTTATAAGCAGTGACGTCAAAAATGGTTGAATGTAGAAGATTCTAGAAGGTTCAAACAAGGCTGGAGGAGAGAGACCTAAGAATAGGAAGGTAAAAGGGTGCAGGTCAAATGAATGGTGATTTTGTTGTTTTCTTTTGTGAATGAGTGCCTATGTGTGTGTATGTATATAACTACATTAATGGCTATGTGTGTGTATGTGTGTACGTGATTATGTGTGTGGATGGGTAGATGCTAAAAACAGACAGTGGTGAAGTGACAGGTTTGTGTCTGTGTGTTTGATTGTGCTTACGATAGAGAAAGGGAAAGAGAGAGAGAGAGAGAGAGAGAGAGAGAGAGAGGAGGGCGAGTTAGAGAGACAAAGGTAAAACACACCTCAATGGGTTGGGTAGTAGTCCTTTAAGAGTATAAAAATTGACTTAAAGGACTACTACCCAACCCATTGAGGTGTGTTAATGTTGTTGTTTGTGACCTGATTTGAACTTACATATTTGATTCCCATCTATTAATTTGAGTTTGTATAGGAATGACAGTTTCGATATATTTAGAGATGTTAATGGACACACTGCACATATACTACAAGGGTATTATCGAAAATTTCAAATCCTGCGTACTTAATATCGCTATAGAGCCAAACTTTATTATCAACTGCTTAGCCGTTAAATTTTGATACTAGTTCGTAGAACTACTGCAAATCCAACAAAAGAATAACCTAGATTAGCAATGCGACTGCCATCCGATTTCACTTTTCCAGGACCTAATCACAGGATTAAGTTGGAAATTTTGTGTCTGCTTTCTTGTAGGAAATTATTTAATAGAGCTTCCTCCTCTCAGGAAAACGCTTAGCGGCAAGAGAGGCCTTGTGATCTGTTTATAAGACATACTTCTGTTTCGGTTGCCCAGTCAACATGAAGCGTATCTTTTGCACAAGCCCGCCATCATCACTGATGTCGGTTGCTCATGGATATAATATACTTGCTCAACGGTCGCCGCAAAACACAGGTCATTGCGTATGGGACAACATCAAATCCAATGAACCGAATTATGCATCCCACCAAAAGTGCTACATCGGATTGATGGAAGATCTATACAACCTCGCCGCTTCATTAGAAAATTGTGAGAATGGAACATCACAACACTGGTCAAGTGCATACTGTATTTGAAAGTGAAGGCTGTAAACTTTGATATCAAATGTAGACTTTTGGGGAAATGCGAATTTTATTCTGACAGCGGTAGAAAATAAAGATTGTGTTTAGTAGAAAAAAGTGTCCCCATTCATCCGAGTTATACCTAAAACGAAATCAGAGACATTTGCACTTTGCTTGCACGAGAGAAATTACGTCCTCGCTCACTGGTTCGATTTTTCCCCGCTGCCTCACTTGTTTTCTCTCTCTGCTTTCATTCATTTTTCTTACTTCCTCTCGTCCTTTGTTTTTCTTTTCTATCTTCTACGAAAATAGTCTCTCTCCCAACATCAACTCCTTTGCTAGGCTGGAAGAATAAAGCTTATCCTAAATACTGAGTTACTCCCCTTGCATTAATATCATTAGCTCTCTCTCTCTCCCTCTGTATATATATATATATATATATAGAGAGAGAGAGAGATAAGAAAGTTTGTTTGGTAAAGCACGTGGGTGAATATATAAGAAAATAGTAAAGAGTGAAAAAACGACAGAAGGCTTAAATGTTAAAAAATATATATATTTGCGTCAAAATGTCTGGAGAATATTGCAAAAAAATTTTTTTCCTTTCCTTAAAATGACATAATTTTATAATTTTTAAGAAATACCGGTTTCGCAGTTAGCTCTTCAAATTTCTTGTGACTTAATGTTTATTTTTAATAACGTAATCCTTGTATTTTTTTGCTACGGAGAGTTCTAAATAAGGGAAAGTAGTGAGTGATTTCTTCCGGTGTAAGGGAGATAATCGCTTAAAAAAATTTTTTTCCTTTAGTGTGAATTTCTCTGTATTATTGAGTTCGGATAGTTGAGTCTGGGTTGTACTTTTCAATGAAGAATGTTTCCTTATTTAGTCTAATTTGTGATGATGATCCGAAAGCACATTGGTAATATGGAAAGATTAAAAATTGTGGTTGTAGTTGCTTTGCGCATTTCTCAATGTTTCACTAAAAGGTATCATTCTATATTCTGGGAATGCAATCTGTTGTCGATGCAGTGTGCATCTACGTCTGAGTGATAGTCCCGTGGACCCCACGTAGTCTTGGTGGCAGCCCGAGCATTTAATGACATAAATTATGTTTTCAGAGGCACAAGTAAAGTTAGATTTGATCTTGAATTTCTGTCCCTCTTTAAAGAAGAATTCTGATCCTTCCAATAGGTTAGGACATGTTGCACAGTTCGATCTACCACATTTTTTTACTTTTATCCGTAATTTTAGAAGACAATTTTGCCTTTGTGAGAATCTTTTTAAGTGATTTAGGCTGTTTGTAGCTTTTAATGATTTGGTGTATGATTAGAATTCCTTTAATTTGGGGTTTTTATGAAGTATTGGTAAATTCTGGGTGATGATGGTGAAAGCTTCTTTGTTTCTGGGGTTGTATGTAGATATGTAAGGTAGTATTCCCCGAAAATACTACCTTACATATCTACATACAACCCCAGAAACAAAGAAGTTTTCACCATCATCACCCAGAATTTACCAATACTTCATAAAAACCCAAATTAAAGGAAATTCTAAACATACACCAAATCATTCAAAGCTACAAACAGCCTAAATCACTTAAAAAGATTCTCACAAAGGCAAAATTGTCTTCTAAAATTACGGATGCAAAAGTAAAAAAATGTGGTAGATCGAACTGTGCAACATGTCCTAACCTATTGGAAGGATCAGAATTCTTCTTTAAAGAGAGACAGAATTCAAGATCAAATCTAACTTTACTTGTGCCTCTGAAAACATAATTTATGTCATTAAATGCTCGGGCTGCCACCAAGACTACGTGGGGTCCACGGGACTATCACTCAGACGTAGATGCACACTGCATCGATAACAGATTGCATTCCCAGAATATAGAATGATACCTTTTAGTGAACACATTGAGAAATGCGCAAAGCAACTACAACCACAATTTTTAATCTTTCCATTTTACCAATGTGCTTTCGGATCATCATCACAAATTAGACTAAATAAGGAAACATTCTTCATTGAAAAGTACAACCCAGACTCAACTATCCGAACTCAATAATACAGAGAAATTCACACTAAAGGAAAAAAATTTTTTTAAGCGATTATCTCCCTTACACCGGAAGAAATCACTCACTACTTTCCCTTATTTAGAACTCTCCGTAGCAAAAATACAAGGATTACGTTATTAAAAATAAACATTGTCACAAGAAATTTGAAGAGCTAACTGCGAAACCGGTATTTCTTTAAAAATTATAAAATTATGTCATTTTAAGGAAAGGAAAAAAATTTTTTTGCAATATTCTCCAGACATTTTGACGCAAATATATATATTTTTTAACATTTAAGCCTTCTGTCGTTTTTTCACTCTTTACTATTTTCTTATATATATATATATCACATTTATGTTCATGCATATATGTACATAATTATCTTTTACTTGTTTCAGTCATTAGACTGCAGCAATGCTGAGGCATCGCCTTCTATATGTATATATATATATATATATGTGTGTGTGTGTGTGTGTGTGTGTGTGTGTGTGTGTGTATGTGTGCACGTGTGTGTATGCATGTGTGGGTATTTGTGCATAATATTACATATTTTGGTAAACAAATATTATCTGACCAAGTTCTAATTCGAAAACAAAAGTTGTAATAATTTTTATAGAAAAACAAAGGAATGAACCAGATAAAACTCTTTATTTCTTTTATAACATGTTACAGGAGAAATTATGTTAAAAATGGAAAACAAATTAAGGAAAAAATATTATAAAAGTATAAATGATGTTGATATGGAAATTTATGGAAGATTTTAAAAAGTTATATCATGCTTAAAAGTAAGTCATTATGATAGAAATGTTTAATAGTTCTGTTATCCGTCATTTGTAGTAATTTGTAAAGACGGAAAATGGAGCAAAGACTGCGTCATTCAGAGTTGATGTGGTCCTATGTACACATTATTATATACATTTATTTATTGTTGTGTGAATGTAATTATATATTATCTCGATCCTCAAAGCATATTTCATGGTAAATCTGCAAAATATAAATGAATACCTGAGATATAATCATTGCATTTCACACACACACACATATATGTATGCATATATGTGTGTATGTATATATATATGTATATATATGCATATAATACATACATATATGTATGTATATATATACATATATATATATATATATATATATATATATATATATATATATATATATATATATATTTAAAAAAGGAGATGTGGAACACGTGTTGTGATATATAAAAAAGGAAATGAAGAGAATGCTGACAAAATAATTTAAGTAATTTAAGTAATTTAATTAGGTGAAAGTTCTTTTTACCGGTTGCGCATTTGTTATGCTTATCAAAAGATTAGAGTTCCTTTCTGATAGATTTTTTCCTCTTTCCAGATAAGAGGAAACAATCTATCAGAAAGGAACTCTAATCTTTTGATAAGCATAACAAATGCGCAACCGGTAAAAAGAACTTTCACCTAATTAAATTACTTAAATTACTTAAATTATTTTGTCAGCATTTTCTTCATTTCCTTTTATATATATATATATATATATTACATACATACACACACACACACTTATATAGTATCACCATTTAGTTGTTCATACAAGGTGCTTTTCAGTTTCGATACAGACCTTGTTTTTTTCTATGCTGGTTGTTGTTGTAATTGTAGATTATTGTAATTTTAGTCTATCGTTAAATCTAATAAGCTGACCTACCACCAACTTTGTAGTCCATAATGAAGGAAACGGATGTGACAACACTTTGAACAGCACCTACTGAACATTGCTTATCACAGGGGACTAGTTTTCAGAATGCAGTCGTGACCTGAAGACTACTTTGTGTTAAACTGGGAAAAAGTAATAAAAGCTTATGAACTGCTCCAGACTGGTTGTGGATTATCTTCTGTAAGCCCCAAATCTGTTTTTCGCTTACATAAAAGATTCAAGGAGATAGAGAAGAGACGAGGGACAATGAGAGGTGTACATTCCTCGGACCGTCCAAATAATCTATGGAGACTAACGATTCTGCCAGCTCATCAGTTGATGATGATGATGATGATGATAATAATAATAATAATAATAATAATAATAATAATGATTTGTTCCTTAGAGATCTTACCTTACCGTCCAGTGTAACCGCGTCTTTCACTTGCCATTCACCATCGTCGTCGTTAAAAATGTAGCAGAATTTCTCTTTACACACTAAACATGCCTGGCATTAGAGATTCAATTATTGAAATTAGGACACGATTCAGACAAATATGTTTGAGAACTGATAACTTAATGACATGCAAACATGTTTATATACAGCAAAATAGCATTTAGTAATACATATTTCATCACACACACACACAAAATAATATTCATAAAAATCAGTAAAACCCGGATTAGTGAGAGACAAATACGATTTAATTCTATATGCTTGCAGTCGTTCACAGTCCACTTTCGGTTACTGGAATTCGTTGGTTTACCCATGAATATGCGTGAAGTTTGTAAATGTAAAACTTTCATGAGTTGTTAATCACAGCACATATCAATAATTAACAACGCAATAACATTAGTTGATAATACACTTACATCGTTTTCTGAAGAATATTTCGGACTTTTTGACTGTTCGGTCTTCATATTTTGGTGCTTTTCCAGAAGAGATTGGAAAGGGTTATCTCCTAATAAAGACAAAATGTACGTAAATAAAGCATCGTAGCGCAAAACAAGTGAAAATATGATATTTCAATTTTCTATAAGAGATAAGTCAATTTCCATATACCTACCGTCACCATAATCTTCTTGAATGTACCACTGTCTGCATTTGGGGTACTTTTTGTGTTTAGTGACAGTGTTTTCCCGGAAATGTCCATCCATGTGATCGTTCATATTGCTAAATCGTCTCTCTCCACAAATAGAACATTGTTTTCCAAAGTAAAGGTTTTCAATAACAGGTCTTCGAAAACTGAAGAATAAAATAAGTAGGTTAGATTATCTTGTGTTTTTATATATAAAATGCAATATTACTCAACGTATCTTCTATAAAGAAAACTATAATTAAAGAGAGCTTCAAATAGCTTACGTTGTTAGATATTTTTTACTAAGATTTGGTAAAATCTTGCTCATCTTCTTATAAGAATCTGAAGTATTCATTTCTGTAAGGTTTGGTTTTATTTTCAGCTCATTACCGTGTTCAAGTTTATACAGCTTCCATTTTGTTTCATTCTGAAATATATAATGAAATAAATGGCTAGTTAAAGACATCGCTGACCGCTTCGTACTTAATAAGAAGATGTACACACACACGCGCGCGCATATATATTTTTTTTATTTTTAGAGAGAGAGAGAGAGAGAGAAATAGAGAGACAGACAGGCAGAGAAAAGGAAGGAAAGAGAGCAGTGGTAAAAACAAATTGCATGACCTATATATCGGTTAAGTACTAAAAAACTGAAAAAGAAAATGCGAAAAACTGGTGTTTTCCGAAATTATAGTCAACTTCTAGAGTTTTGATATGATAGGTTGCCATACGAAGAGGTGAAGAACCTCTCTCGTCACAATATGTGAACTTATCCAGACTTTCAAATTTCATTATTTGTCATTCATATTTATAAATTTAAAATGACTGTATTTACTTACATGGATGTATTCCAACTCACATGTCTCTTTTTTGTCATGGTTGTCTTTGAAATGAAACTCTTCTAAATAGACATGTTTTAAATTACAAGTGTTGTCTCTAATCTTGTCTACAATGGATTTAAAACGAATTGTTGGTTTGATTTTCAACTCGTTACCATATTTAACTTTATAAATTTTCCACTTTACTTGATTACTCTCTGATTTCGGGTGACCTTCTTCGATTTTATACTTTGGATCGCTCTAAAAATTAAAAATTCATATATTAGGAAAATGATCTAATTTTCGACATATCAGATTTTGAGAACAAGAACAAATAAAATATAAAGATCTTTAAATTACCTGGATCTTGTTTACATCAGCTTTCCTTTCAATATTGCCGCTCTCATCCAATCGCCCATCATGTGAATTTAATTTTGATAAACTATGTCTATCTTGTTCATTATTACCGCTAGTTTCAGTAATATCTGAAATATACGTTGATATATTTACTAACATTTAAAAAAGAAATAACTTTAATTAATGATTAATTAATAATATTTATTATGTATTAAAATAAATTTTTTTAAATCACCAAGTACATACCGCTTGTAGTCACTGCTGGATCCTGTAGTATTTCATCTTGCTGATCAACTGAAATAAGTCTCTGATTGTTTCGGCTGATATTTCCTACACTCTGATAACTAGCTATGCTATGACCAGGCGTACCTTGTTCAGATGTGTCGACATAATTTACTGTGGCGTGAATCATTGAATTTGAAGCTGTGGATGCTGGTTGTGAAAGCCACGGTTGCTTTATATTTCGTAATTGATAAGGATTTCGATAAGCCTGGAATTTATAATTTGAGTTAACAAACTTCGGATAAGACAGATGCAAGTTGTGTTGTTGGTTGCATAACCTGTGGCTACTCTGTCCGTTGGCGTTTCGATTCCAGGATGTTGCACGATATTTCTGTAAATAATGCGGTTGCCAATTGCTATTTTGGGAATTATAGGGACTTGAATTTGCCGTGTTTGTGTAGAAACTCATGTTTGATACTTGATATTGGGGATAAATTTCTTTTCTATTTTGAAGCGAGCTGTAACTATATCTAGTGTTATTTCTATCCATCTTTTCTGAAGTTGCAATGGATGTAATATGCGCTGACCGTAACTAGTAAATATATAACTGACCAAGAGCAAACACTGCTCGTGTCTTCAAACAGCTATTGTCAGTGACTTTAAATATATATATATATATTTAGTGAACGCACTAATTTCAAACAAGTGAGATATTTCAAGTTTGAAAAACCTAAAGCCTTCAGCTCCCTTTGCTATCTAAGACAAAATGGATACTTTCTTAATATTTTGGGGGTGAGATGAAAAGCGTTAAAACTTGCGCCCCAAATTTTTGACCAATGAGAAGCTTGCTTAATGTCACGTGAACTTATATGAATGATGATGATCATGACGTATTTATTAAAAAATATATTCCTATAACAAAGTCCGGTTCCCCAATTTGTGAAATTTTTTTATTTGTAATTCCCCTAAAATCTTTTATTCGTCTAATAGCTCTCACTCACTCTACAAATAATAGAAAGCACTCAAAGATGGCGTCAAAATTTATGAAGAAATTTAGTATTATTTTTCACTTAACAACGTAAAAGTCTTCAGTTTATCCTATATAAAGATATCAGGTTTCGTAACTTTGCATGGCAGTGAACTACATTTTACACCTAATATGTACCTGTAGAAGAATCATATTGAAAACTTTACAATAAATTCGAATACATATGATTGTATAACTTATTACTTGCTCTGCATTAGTTTTCTGTCGATTATATATATATATATATATATATACACACATATACATTTGTACATTTTAGTATTGATAACCTATGTAAACACTCAATTATAGATGTACAGAGATGGGAAATGATATTTTCTAAGATTTCCATCAAATGAACAATGATTTCAGCAATGGATAATGATCTCAGAAATGTATGATGGATTTTTTGTTTTAGCATTGAGTGTGAGAGAGAAAAACAAAAACTGAATGCTGTCTTGCAGTGCTAAATAATCGCCATCTTGCATTGAATTAAAACTGAATCGAATAATTGAAATCTTCAATAATAAAAGAACCTTGAAAATCATACTTTAATTTAAGATATATTAAAATTACAAGTTTTAAGAATTTTCTTCACTGTAAAGTTTAATAATTGCATTATTTTAGTAAAAATAACACACACCAAATTAATTAATAAACAGCATTCTGTATCATGTATAGTATAACTGATTCTATATGAGAAGCAAATTATTTTTAAAAGAAAACTTTAAGTCAACATAAAATTAGGAGGCCCTTTTATAAACTGTGAATTATTATTATTTTCCCTCCCCTATTACTATAACTGATAAAGTGCTTTCCACTCATTTTTAATCAAATCTCCTGAAAGTTAATTTGGGATGCCTTGTCAATGATGTAACCTTCATTTTACTGAGGTATCTTTGGTCCGATGAGTAGCAAGTGGAGTACCCCTTGTTGAGTAATTGCTACTTCCAAGGTTCTGCTAACTGGGAAACATAGGTTGCATGGATTTTACCTGCTCTATTTCCTCAATTAGAATATATGTGTGTGTAAAAGGGAGTAGTCAGAATTTTGAATAATTCTTTAGCCGTGCTTACATCACATTCATCGAGACTCCTCAGATAAGACTTAGATCTGAGGAATCTCGATAAATGAGATAAAGTACTAATAAAGAATCATCCAAAATTCTGACTACCTCTTTTTCTTTAATATATAAAATCTGTATGCCACTTTCAACAGTCTACACATACATACATACATACATACACACATGCTAGGGATAAAAGCTTGTGTTTTCAACATCTTGGTGAAGATTATAATACATACTTCTTTAAATTTTTCAAATAATTCTGTGTTCGTTAGTAAATTACTAAATATTTGTTTTATAAATCATAAGTCTATCTTTTTAAAATACTACTAATAATTATTAGTTATAAAAATTAACTAATTATTTATGCTATGAATAATTAGTTAATTATCTAAATTATCGAAAGTAATGGAACACACTTCACTTACACAGTGTTCCCTCCTCTGTCTGAAAGAGAGACAACCATCTGGAAGCATAATTTTAGAAATGAATGTGCCACTCATTGTGATTTGAATATTGTCACAAGTATTAAGCAAGAACATTCCAGTTGGTAGAGTCCCATTCTTTCAGCTCAGGATCCTGATTTGACCAAACCTCCAGGAATGTCACCTAAGCATCTTTTGGGATAGTCTTCTATCATATCAGTTTAACTAGTTAAACTGCGTCACCACCACCATCCTCATTTTACTGTCCATTTAACTATGCTGGCACAGGAGCCAGTCAGGAGGTACTGGCATCAGCCATGTTCAGATGATGTGTTTTATGTGCCACTGGCATGGGAGTCAGTCAGGGGGCACTGACCATAATATTCCTGCAAAAAACGCTAATCAGCTTTTACCTCTGTTAAACGCTATGGGCAATCCTGGAGATAAAAATCTACTTCCATTGCCTCTTGATTCAGCAAAACATTAATCTAGAGTTATGTCTCTTCAGACAATCACTAATGTTTAATAATGTTATTGGAAAATTTCCTTTCGAAAGAGAAATTAAAATGATGTGTATATTATTACATAAGCGACCAATGGAAGGTTAATGTGTTGCATGGTCCGAAAGTAAAGAGTTTAAAAAATATCTTACTTTAGCTTACACAAGATGTCAAGACTAGAGTATAAAATAATATTTATCTCAGGTGGGAATTCAAAGAAAAATGCTCAGACTTGAGTTAGAAGTTTCAGTTCGAATAAGATGTTGCTTTACTTCTATCTCGTGGTGTTTTTGCTTCCATTTGTCTATTAAATATCATCCAAAATTATACAAATGTAGACCATTTACGAAAATCATTCCATCGTTACAAACAGAAAAGTGAAAATAAAATTATAAAATTGTAAAATAACTGTATGTATAAATATATATATGTACTAACTAGAACATATATATATATATATATATATATATATATATACATATATATATATATATATATATATATATATATATATATATATATATATATATATATATATATATATATATATATATCCATACATATATACATACATAATATACATACAATGGGCTTCCAAAAAGGTTCCATCTACCAAATTCCCTAACAAGGCATTGATTGACTCAAGGATTCACAAGAAGACCCTTGTACAAGAGACACCACGGTGGGACTGAACTCAATATCACATGGTTTCAAAGGAAGCTTCTTAAGCAAACAGCCAGCAGTGATGAGACAATGGAATACGGTTAATAGAATCTGTTGTTGCCATGGATGACCGTATATTTTGGAGGTTATTTTCACACATCAACCCTTTTGTCATCATATTTCTGTTGCTCAGCGTTTCTTTTCAATAATTTTAACAACAGCAAAGAATTTAGTAAAATAACTTAGTCATCATTCAGCTAGTGTTAGAGAACATAAATTGTGACTAAGGTTTGGTGGAAGATTTTAATTCAAAACTTATGAAAACAAGTCTTTTGTACTACGGAGCCAGAGGTGGTTTCAGCTGGGTTGGTATCAAAAGGGTTAAAGAAATTATTGAAAATTTTATTAAGGCAAGGGTGACAATCACAGAATTTTTAATTATTTAATAACAGGAAAGATTGGAGAATGAGTTTGGTATTTGGTACATAGACAAATACAGATATATTAAATACCATACAATATAAATTCTTGGTTTAATGAAATAATCTCTGCCTTTTGAGGATGTGTCATAATTACCAAATCTTAATTAAGAACAGTACCAAATGAGGAGAGAAGATGATCTTATGAATTGAATTCTCCAAAGTTGAAATGCTATTAAGAAAAAGGTCACCGTTATTGTCTAGAGAGAAGACAGTTGAGGTGATGTGAATGTAGCTCAATGGCTGCCATATCAGTTGTCCATTTGTATCTCAAGTTTATGAAAGAACTTAAGCAAAAAAAGAGTAGAACCTATCTATGACCAAAATAATTTGCACGATTTAAACAAAAATGAGCTAAATGGTGCCAGGTTCAGTCCCACTGCATAGCACCTTGGGCCTTGTGAATGGATTTGGTAGATGGAAACTGAAAGAAGCCTACCGTATGTGTGTGTGTCTATGTGCCCTTGAGTGTGTGTTTGACTCCCCCCCCCCGACCACCACCACTGCTTGGAAACCATTGTTGATTTGTTTATGTCCCCATAACCTAGCAGTTCAGCTAAGGAGACTGATAGAATATGTACCTGGCTCTAAAAGCAAAAAAAGAAAAGTACTAGGGTTGATTCATTCAACTAAAAATTCTTCAGAGCAGTGCTCCAGTGTGGCCTCAGTCTAATGACCAAAACAAGTAAAAGATGAAAAATGCACGAAATAACTCTGACCGGTCAGTGGCAAGAAGTAATTGAACAACATAAACAAATACAGATCTATCAAATACCATACAACATGAATTTTGGATTTATTAGAATTATCTCCAAGTTCAGAGGTTGTTTCATAATTACCAAAAAAATTAGAAAAACTTATTATGCCAACTTAACAATTCTTTGTTTTTCTGCCTGCAATAAGCTTACACTATTCTGCCACTATGGTTCTAATGAATTCAATAAATTATTACATATCTGCTGAAATCATAAGTTTCAACTCAGATAAACATAAGTTTTGGCCATTATTGGCCCAGACCAGCATTTGCTGGGGGTAGCCTTTTAAATCATATTTTAGGACATCATAAACCACTCAGGTTGGGAGTTGTTGTTTGCTCGGGTGTATCAAGGTATTGATTTGTCTGTTATTTCTTGGAGTAATTTATCCAGGTGCCAATGGAATACTATGTGCTCTGGGTACCACTTGATAGTAATGGGGAGAGGTCTGGGTACCATTTGTATGCCATTGTATGAGGGGGTAATCAAGGTACTATTCAATATTCTTTTCCTATTCTATGCACAAGGCTCGAAATTTTGGTGGAGGAGCCAGTCAATTAGATTAATCCCAGAACACAACTGATACTTAATTTATCAACTCCGAAAGGATGAAAAGCAAAGTTGATCTCAGCAGAATTTGAACCCAGTATATCAAGAGAAACGAAATGCCACTAAGCATTTTGCCTGGCATGCTAATGATTCTGCCAGCTCACCACCTTAGAAGGAACTGTTCAAATATTATGGGATCCAGGCACCATTATGTTACGTAACATATCATTTTCTTTCTACAATACGCTGTCTCTGATGTTCAAAACATAAAACTCTTTAGAATCGTTAGAAAAGCATAATTAAAAACGTTAAAGGAAGATTGGGTTTTAAATATTTACAATTAAAAAACTAAATTACAAAGTGTTTAATTAAAGATTATATTTCATTATTTGTAGATGATGAAATGTTTGGTAGAGATTAACATTCACGTAGAGGAACATTTGTTTATGTTCAAAGGTAAATGAAGGATCAGAACACTTATTATGTTATTTAGTAACAAGCTAACACCACCAGATTATATTTGATTACCAAATTGCTCTCATTTTGAATATATGCTGACCAAGTTTCAGCTATACACACACTAATATTCTTTGCTGAGTTTGCTTTTCACTTCTTTCAGTTTGTCTCTTTTCAAAGGATGCCAATGAATGGACACTAACAAAGTGTGGCCGAACAGTCAGTGTGAGCAACACCCAACACATCATAGAGGGAACTTTAACTGAAATGCTGAACATTATGGCAGTCTAACCTTCCATACATGCAATATGTCAACCAAGAAGATTAAGATTTATTAATCACTGAGTAATAATGGTAGAATAGTAACTGTTGTTACTATGGAGGACTTGTCATGCCAAAAAATCAAGAAAATAGCCCTTTTTATGTACATTGAGTAACTGGTTCAGACACTGGGATAATGTTAGAAAAATTTGCTATGGATGGTCATCCATACTGGAAGACATTTGTTGACAAAATTTGAGTTTCAGATTGTAATTATTGAAAGTCTTAATTTGCATAATTCTAATTAATATAGATAGAGGCATAGCTGTGTGATTAAGAAGTCTGCTTCCCAATTATGTGATCATAGGTTCAATCTCACTTTGGGCAAGAGAGGTTCTTTATTTCCAGTCTTCTATAGAAATAATATGGTCTAGTTATGGGAAAATATTACCTCACCTGGAAACAGGTGACCATTAGTCAGGAAAAAAGCATCCAAATGCAAAATAGCTGCCTCAACAAATTCCATCTGACATTACACAATCAGCGGATCATACCAGCTTCATTTCTTTCAAGCCTATGCATGTCCTCAGCAGTTACAGTCCCCATGTTTCACTGCCATGTAACATGGCTGTTCACATACAGGTATCATACAGTCTATCTTTCATCCTGAGTGAGAGGCCCTTAGTTACCAGCAGAGGTAGGAGCCCCCTGAACTTTGCCCAGACTATTCTTACTCCTGCCGCTACACTCTCAGAGCAGCCACCCCTATTACAGACCTGGTTGCCTAGATAGCAGAAGCTATCAACTGCTTCTAGTTTTTCCCCCCTCTCATGTGATGGAATCTGTTTTCTGTACATTTTCATTGTTTATTGCTCCTGAGCATCTGCCACACACAAAAACTATTTTCCCAGTTAATCTTCCTATGATATTGCTGCACTTTTTATGTGTCCATAGCTTACACTGGGTATATCGTATGGAGTTTTTACTCATGCCTTTTCCACAGATCGAGGAGGGCCATCTACCTGAAGGGATTTGTGATTTGTCAGCCTTCCTACTTACTAAAACTTTGGTTTTTGTTTGGTTAACCCTAAGACCCTTTGATTCTAGACCTTGCTTCCACACCCTTAACATCATCTTTAGTTCTGGTAGTGGCTTGGCTGTTAGAGCAAGGTCATCAGCATAGAGGAGCTCCCAGGGGCAGCTTGTCTTGAATTCCTCTGTTATTGCCTGGAGGACTATTATGAATAAGAGAAGCCTAAGGACTGACCCTTGGTGATCCCCTAATTCTAGCCAGAATTCTTCCCTATACTCGTTGCCAAATCTCACTGACAGTATCCCTGTTTCTTACCAACCACTCATCTATCTCCAGTTTCTGCATTGACTACCAGATAAGGGATTGGGGTACCCTGTCAAAGCTTTCTCCATGTCAACAAAAGCCAAGTACAGAGGTTTATCTTTGGCTAGATATTTCTCCTGCAGTTGCCTTACCAGAAATATAGCATCAGTGGTGTTTCTACCTGTATCTCATCTAAGCTAACTCTCTCCTTAATTAGTTGGGCTATGACCCTCTCTGTAACTTTCTTCACCTGATCCAATAATTTGATATCCCTGTATTTATTTCTATCTAAAGCATCACCTTTAACTTTGTAGCAGTTGACTATGGTGCTGCTACACCATTCATGAATTACGATGTGGGTGACAAGACAATAGCCCACACTGCCTGATATTTCAAGCATCTCAGCAGTGATTCCTGATGGGCCAGGTACTTTCCCTGTCTTCATATCCTTAATTGCTTCATCTACCAGTGTACTGTTGATTTGGGTAGCTGGTCCCTGAATTGGGTCGACATTTGGCAGACTCCTCCACCCATTCATTCTCCACATTCAGCAGTCTTTCATAGTGGCATCTCCAAGACTCTTTCTTTAGAGAATCATTGAATGGAAGGTCACCATCATCCATGCAGACACATTGCTCTCCTATGACATCATGGTTTTCTCTCACACACTCTCTTGCAATCTGTAATACTTCATTGCTGAAGTCTCTCTCCTCTTAATTAGAAATTGTATTTTATACTCTTATAAAACTCTATATGTGAATTCACCTAAATAAGTCTATTTTATATATGACCCACTGATAAATTTTTTAATGATTTTTATCCTTTAATTATGTTTGAATGTGTGTGTGCATGTATTTGTGTGTATGTGTGTGTGTACATGTGTGTGTGTCTTCATGTTTGTATTTGTCCAGCACCAATTCTTGACAACTGATGTTGGTTTGTTGTTTATGTCCCTCGTGACTTAGTGGCTGAGTAACAGAGACTGATAGAATAGGTATCGGACTTAAAAATAAGACTTGGGCTTGATTTGTTTGATGAAGCCTTTCTAGGTAGTGCTCCAGCATTGCCACAGTCAAATGACTGGAACTAGTAAAAGCTAACAACTAGCATTTCTTGGTTTAGTACATTAAATGTATTAGTGTTCACTTTGCTAATTAATCCTCCTGTAGTTTGGCCAATCAAAAATATTATGACCACTTGACAGAAATATTGCCAATCCCACCAAATACTATGAAGGAATGATTATCTCCCTTGTATTAACTATCCAGAGGAACAGGAAGTCTTCTGTACTCCATCTTGCTTATCATAACTACCATGTCAAAAGCAAGAATAGAAATTATTTATGTGACATTTTGATCTCTTAGAAATATCAAAGAAATCTCTCTCGAATCACACCCAGTTGTCTTAAATAAAAAAAAAAAAAGGATATATGAGAAAATGTTACCCCTGATATTCAAAAAAAAAAATGCAGAGGGTGGTCATGAGTGGAGTGTCTCTTAGCTAAGAGCTAAGCAACGACAATCACTATTAGTGGAATTTAGTTAATTTAACAAACTATAATAGAACTGACAAGATAACTTTGGTGTCATCATGAGGATTAAATGTTCAATGTTCTGTGAAGAAGTTTAGTGAGGCTGATTTTCTATGTTTGGATGCCTTTTCTATCAGTGACCCTCATCTGTTCCCGAGCAAAGTAATATTTAGCCCAGGCCAGACATGTTTTTCATGAAAAACTCCAAATGAACATCATTGCTTTTCTAATGATGATGCTTGTTTATAGCCATCACATGACATCTGAACTACGGAGCACACAAACATACGCACATACATATATATATATGCATACATACATACATACATATATATATATATATATATATATATATACATATATATATGAATATATATATATATATATATATATTATATATATATATATATATATATATATATATTATATATATATATATACATATATATATGAATATATATAGGCTCAGGAGTGGCTGTGTGGTAAGTAGCTTGCTAAGCAACCACATGGTTCCAGATTCAGTCCCACTGCATGGCATCTTGGGCAAGTGTCTTCTGCTATAGCCCTGGGCCGACCAATGCCTTGTGAGTGGATTTGGTAGACTGTCGTATATGTATATATGTATATATATATATATACATATAGAAAGGGGTTTGTATGATTGTGTATAGAGGGATATATTGTTGAAATACTCCTGTCACAACCTGGGACCTTGAAGACTGCTATAATGCAAGAAAGTATACTAGTCCCTTAATATATTTTATCTTCAATATTTCATCTATTCAATAAGATAATCAATATTTCATTTCATTTTACTATATATATATTATTTATACTATATATTCTATATTCTACATTAATATTATAAAGAATATAAATAAAACATAAAAAACAGACAGAGTTGGAATTTCTTTGAACAATATATCTCTCTTTCTCTTTCACTTGTTTCAGTCATTTGAATGTGGCCATGTTGGAGCACCGCCTTTAATTGAGCAACTCAACCCCGGGACTTATTCTTTGTAAGCCCAGTACTTATTCTATCGGTCTCTTTTGCCGAACTGCTATATATATATATATTATTAATTCTCAACTTGCCATCGAATATTACAACTTGGAATTTCTTTATGTGCCTTGTTCCTTGCATAAAACTTCATAAATATTTCTTCAAGCCAGCCTTCGAATTCCTCACTTTGCCACATATGTTCTACTTCAAACCAACTTTCCAGAGATACTGAAGCTGCTCCAAAGCATCATATTCTCTCCAGTGGCTCTTGGAACCAGCAAAAGAAAGACAAATTCTTCCACATATTTCACATTCACTACTTTTGTCTGCAGCTTTTGATGATTCTGTTTGCTTCCTCTTCCAAATTGCTCTTTTGTATGAAATGTGTTGAATTCTTCGCTAAACCCTCAAAGATTTTTTTCTCCACTTTGCTCTATCAGTAGATCACTCTTCCCTGTTCTCAAGAGAAATAGCACATTTCTTGACATTCATCTTATAATAAAATTACTGTTTGGATTGTGAAGCTTTCCGCTTTCCATATTTCAATTCCCCAGAAAGCAGGTTCTTTACAATTCCAGTATTACTCATTCAGACAAGATGTCCACTCCACCTTAAAGCACACCGGATGATAACAGCTTTAATGCCGCTCATTTGAGTTTTTTTCTAGAACTTCGTTGTCCAGGGTATGTGTGGTCCAGTTCACATTGAGTATATATCTCAAGCAAGCGTGCTTGAAACTGTTTGAGCATCTTTACTTGGTGTTTGTAGATCATCCAAGTTTCACAGCCACACAATAAAGACTGCTTTCCAGATTCCCAAAAGTTGTCGAAGCCTTCATTCTGTAAAAGATCTCCTTCTTCAAATTCACATCATCTGACAGAATCCTTCCCAGATAATGAAATCCCCAATTTTAAATCTTTATCTCCTTCTTATATCTTTGATATCATTTATACTCTTCCAGTGCAACTGGTAACATAACTTCGGTTTTCTTCCAATTCATTTCCAAAAAGCTTTGCATGATGCATTAAACACTCTCATCATATCCTTCAGATCCAATTCTGTGTGAGTTGTGAAACCACAATCATCTGCAGATAACAGTTCCCTAACAAAAGACTCAAATATCTTAGTGTCGTCTCCTGACGTTGAACATATTTCCACAGGGTTCTAATTCTGATGTAGATTCCTTTAGTGTTACTTTCGAATGCTCCCATGAATATTATTATGGTTTTCTGTTAAATATAGACTCAATGTATGCTTAATATGTATCATTACCCTTCATTTTCTGGAAAAAAAACAATGTCTAGATGGGCTATTTTCATTGAAAAGCTATTGGCATTGTTCACCCAAAAAGTGAAGAATCTTAAATAAAAAAGAAGGGCCGTTATACAGAATAATGAAAACATAACAATAGTGTTGCCATGGGGTGAATACCAGCTGGGAAACGTTTTATCAAAACTGATTCACAGAAAACCAAGAAATCCCAAATTTCACTCCTAAGCTATTAGCGTGGTTCTGGATGTGTGTGTGTGTGGATGTGTGTGGGTGCACTTTTATATCAAGTTATAAAAACAATTTAACATTGAACCGAAGAGTTAGTAAATACTTTGCACTCAGTCTATATTTATCAAACATGTCGAAGCGGAAGAGTGACAGTGACTTGGAAGCTTTTGCATGGCTCTCTTTCACTGGACTAGTCAATGACGGCTAGCACCATCTGAAACATCAAAATCAATGTCATCATTCTTTTTGTAAGCGTATAATGTATATATGCATGTAAAACAGGCTTCTTTCAGTTTCCACCTACCAAATCCACTCACAAGGCTTTGGTCAGCCTGTGGCTGTGTAAAAATCTCTATCTAGGCTGTCCCATAGGATGCCCCTATTCATAGGGGCTTCGGTTGCACATACTATAGGAGACACAGTGTACTGCTCCATGTGGTGCTGCAGTTTGCATCTAACTAGGAATATTAGGGTCTCATCCATTGTCTTGTATTCAAGATCCTCTGCATGACATCCTGCTAGTTCAAAGCCAGGAATCTGATCTGTTACGTCCTGCCAATAACTAAATCCATGCCCTGCTGCCAACGCTTTGATTTATTGTCATTAAGGTTTTGTCTGTCTCTTACCTGGCCTGGTAAGACCTACCTGAAGATTGCTCTCCCTCCAGCACAGTTCTCCTGGTCAATGGAGCACACAGGCACTTCACCACGGCAAGGTACTTGTTGAAATTGGCCGTTGACTACACAGTAGTTCTTTTGCCCTTTGACAGGTTTTATTTTTTGTCCCTCAGTGTGTCCAACAATCCCCCTCCTCACCAAGCAAGCTTGATGGGGTTGCCAATGACCCGACCATGTGACAGGTTGTACTGGCCTACATGTTACAAGAGTGACCTGACACAAAAAATTGAACCAGTGACCACATATTTGAGAAGTAAGCTTCTTAACCCTATAGTCACACCTGCCCCAATCACAACCACAAAGTGTAATTTCATTTAGTTATTATCCTATAGCCATCCTAACAAAATACTAAGCACTGTAACCACTCTAACTAAATATGCATTATTACCATTATTGCCATTACTGCACATTATTACCATTATCAGTATCATAATCAATAAAGTCAGTACTTGTGACTCATCAACCATGTCACAGCCAGACTAAAATCTCCTGTTACATTTTGGTTACACATCTGACATATTCTAGTGAACTGTTAGAATTTTATGTCTAACCGAGCATAAAATCCTAAACCTGATAAAATACAGTAAAGTAATTCAACAAATATGTCATAAACCACCACAATGAAGTGATATTAAAATATTTCAACCAGTTTAATGTATTATAACCAATGCAACCAAAATGTCAGTTCTTGTAACTCATTTATTATATTCTAACCATTTTGATACAAACTCACCTGGGAATCTCTGGTCCTATGATACAATCTTTTTTGTTCTAAAATTATCTAACTTGAAACCTTTTATCAAAATTTCCTGATACATTTTGTTCCAAACACCAGTTTAATAATGACAAAATTATTTTACTAAATTCTTTATCATTTTCAAAATCAATTGAAACAAAGCATATTTCAATAGAAAAAAATGGTAAGTAAAGGACTAAATAGCTTTTGGAGAACTTGTTGCATGAGTATTATCCAGACCCCAAATATCATATTAATGAAAATTTCCATTTGACCTATGATAACCACTCTGAGAAAATACTTTCTGTGCTTTGTCACATCTCCTACCTCTGCTGGTGACAAAGGCCTCTCGCTCAGAGTAAAAGGTAGACTGTATGACGCATGTGTATGAACAGCCATGCTACATGGCAGTGAAACATGGGCTGTGACTGCTGAGAACATGTGTAAGCTTGCAAGTAATGAAGCCAGTATGATCTGCTGGATGTGTTAAGTCAGTGTGCATACATGACCAAGTGTAAGCATCCTGAAGGAAAAGTTGAATTCAAGAAGCATCAGATGTAGTGTGCAAGAGAGACAACTGCACTGGTTTTGTCATGTGTTGTGAATTAATGAGGACAGCTGTGTGAAAAATGTCACACCCTAGCAATTGAGGGAACCTGTGGAAGAGGTAAATCCAGGAAGACCTGGGATGAGGTGGTGAAGCGCGATCTTTGAAGATCATGCCTTACCGAGACCTTTAGAGATATGCTGTGCTTCAGAAGACCCAGCAAGCGCAAGTGAGACCATAACCTTGTGGCCTATGCCAGGGGTGTAACCAGTCCACTTATGAGTATTGGACACTAAACTCTGCGTGTGAAGAACTGTTGAGGCAAGTGAAATCGAAATCAAATTCAATAACTGGCATCCATGCAAGTGGAGCGCTAAGAGTAACATAGGAGTGAAATCGTTGCCAGAGCAACAAGCTGGTCTCCATGCCGAGGGCACATTAAAAACACCATTCGAGCGTGATCATTACTTGTGTCATCTTACTAGCACTTGTACTGGTGACACATGAAAAAACATTTGAGCAAGGTCATTGCCAGTGCCGCTGGACTCGCTCCTGTGCAGGTGGCACATAAAAAGCACCATTTAGGTGTGGCCATTGCCAGTACCGCCGGACTGGAACTTGTGCCACTGGTACATAAAAGCACCCACTACACTTATGGAGTGGTTGGCATTAGGAAGGGCATCCAGCTGTAGAAACTCGGCCAGATCAGATTGGAGTCTGGTGCAGCCATCTGGTTCGTTAGACCTCAGTCAAATTGTCCAACCCATGCTAGCATGGAAAGCAGACATTAAATGATGATGATGTAAATCGACTTAACTTGCTTCTCATTACATTCACTCTTTTACTTCTTTTAGTCATTTGAATGCAGCCATGCTGGAGCACCACCTTTAGTCAAACAAATAGACCCCTGGACTTATTGTTTATAAGCCTAGTACTTATTCTATCAGTATCTTTTGTCGAGCTGCTAAGTTATGGGGTTGAAAACACACCAACATCAGCTGTCAAGCAATGGTGTGGGGGACAAACAGACATACACACACACACACATATATGCAATGGGCTTCTTTCAGTTTCCGTCTACCAAATCCACTCAGAAAGCTTTGGTCAGCCTGAGGCTATAGTAGAAGACACTTGCCCAATGTGCCACGCAGTGGGACCGAACCCAGAAGTATGTTGTCGGGAAGCAAGCTTCTTACCACACAGCCACTACTATGCCTATGGCACCTGTGTCACTGGTATGTAAAACCACCAATTACGCTCTTGGCGTTAGAAAGAGCATCCAGCCATAGAAAACCATTCCAAATCAGATTGGATCCTGGCATGACAGCCTAGTAAAACCGTCCAACACATGCCAGCATGGACAATAGACATTAAATGAAGATATATATACGACAGGCTTCTTTCAGTTTCTGTCTACCAAATCCACTCACAAGGCTTTGGTCAGTTTGAGGCTATAGCAGAAGAAACTTGCCCAAGGTGCCACACATACAACACAGTCACATCTGTGCCTATGAAATGTTATCAGCAGGCAGCGATGGGAATTGAACCCATACCTCTCAGAGACAAGCTGAGTATTCTACCGCTAAGCTAAACATCCCACTACATGTAGATTCAGGTTATATGTTATATGCAAGGCAGCGAGCTGGTAGAAACATTCAAATTCCGCTGAGATCAACTTTGCCTTTCATCCTTTCGGGGTCAATAAAGTAAGTAGCAGTTATGTACTGGGGTCGATTTATTCGACTGACCCCCACCGTCAAATTTTGTGCCTTGTGCCTAGAGTAAGAAAGACTATGTTAAAAAAACACAAAAATCAACAGTAACCCATTCCACATATTTCTATATAGTGGCTATATGGTGAGAAGCTTACTTTCCAACCACATGGTTATGGGTTCAGTCCCACTGCATGACACCATGGGCAGGTGTCTTCTACTATAGCCTAGGGCCAACCAAAGACTTGAGAAAATTTGGTAGATGGAAACTTATTGTATATATATATATATATATATATATATATATATATATATATATATATATATATATATATATATATGTATGTATATGTTTGTGCATCTATGTCTGTCCCCCTACCATCGATGGTGGTGCTCCAGCATGGCCGCAGTCAAACAACTGAAACAAGTAAAAGAGTATATACACTCATTTTCTATGCCTAGTTAGGTTATTCTACATTCATTTTATTTTGAGATTCTCTAAGCACTGCTTCAGCATGTCCAGAGAAGTTTATGCTTCACTGAAGAAATCCAATATGATAGAAATATGTCTTGAGTTGTCTCCCACTTGCTGAAATGATTAAAATATTATCAACTATTGAACCAATGTCCTTCCCTTCTATTTGATTTATTGAATTAGATTCTATTTTCTTTCTTCATTAGATGCATCCACTCTTATAACAAATATGGCAAAATACTGGGTGGGTGCTACCACTTATCTAACATAACATCGCATATGAAATACATTTTCCATAAAATCACCCACAAAATGGTGTATAATAACATCATCATAAAATAGTATTTAGCTAATTGCTTCAAGAGATAGCAGCTAAATGTCCCTCAAATCACATCATAATTTTAAATAAATGGGAAGGACACATTTGATTATTTAGTTGTAGAGACACAGAAAAATATAAGAAATGTCACAGCTGGATTGCTGAGTTTCAACTAAAATAACATAACAACTGTTAAGATGCTGTGATATTATCTCAAATTAGTAAGATACATAATTTATAAGGCGGTCAGTTGGCAAAATACCATCATTACATTCTGAGTTCAAATACAGCTGGGGTCGGCATTGCTTTTCAAATTCTACCAAGGTGAACTTTGCCTTTCATCCATTTTGAGGTGGATTAAATAACCACCAGTTGAGCACTGGTATTGATGTAATTGACTCCACCCTCACCTCCGAAATGTAGGCCTAGTGTCAAAATTTGAAACTAATATATATGTGTAGTTAGTATAATTTGTAGCGTAAAGGGGGCAGGTGTGGATGCATGTTAAGAATCTTGCTTCCCTATTATGTGATCTTGGGTTCAACAGCTCTTGAAAAGGTTGCAAGACAATGAAAATTTTAGTAAAAAGTAAATAAGTAAATGAGTGGAAATCAGACCACTGAGTGTGTCAAATTAATAAGACACTAAAAGCAAATGACTCACCCCCAGACACAATAAAATAAGTTTCAACACATAAAGAATCTTGCAAACCAAATACTAAAAACAAAATCTATGTAAATATATATATATTTATCATCATCATTTAACGTCCGCTTTCCATGCTAGCATGGGTTTGATGATTTGACTGAGGTCTGGCGAACCAGACTCCAATCTGATCTGGCAGAGATTCTACAGCTGGATGTCCTTCCTACTGCCAACCACTCTGAGAGTGTAGTGGGTGCTTTTATGTGCCACCGGCATGAGGGCCAGTTTGGTGGTACTGGCAATGGCCATGCTCAAATGGTGCTTTTTACGTGCCACCTGCACAGGAGCCAGTCCAGTGGCACTGGCGACGACCTCGCTCAAATGTTTTACATGCCACCAGCACAAGTGCTAGTAAAGCGACGCCTTACTAGCACTATATATATATAGGTAGGTACAATAAATTCAGGGTGAATACTTGATAAGTGTAAGCACCTGTATATGCCAGTTAGTAGCAAAGGTGAGAGGGTATATGCATCAAATGAAATAAAAAACAGAACACAAAGGATGTCGCTGTTTCAAGCTTTATACAACAACCTATTTTTACATCAATGTATAATCGACATAACAGATGGTTTAAAGCCCTCTTCAGCCGCATGCAATTGCTATACGAAAGACTTCCATCACATTATGAAAATGTACATTTTGTAT
>NC_043004.1:9216267-9293235 GCF_006345805.1 Octopus sinensis
AACCATTATAGATAATACAAAATGTACATTTTCATAATGTGATGGAAGTCTTTCGTATAGCAATTGCATGCGGCTGAAGAGGGCTTTAAACCATCTGTTATGTCGATTACACATTGATGTAAAAATAGGTTGTTGTATAAAGCTTGAAACAGCGACATCCTTTGTGTTCTGTTTTTTATTTCATTTGATGCATATACCCTCTCACCTTTGCTACTAACTGGCATATACAGGTGCTTACACTTATCAAGTATTCACCCTGAATTTAATGTACCTACCTATATATATATAGTGCTAGTAAGGTGTCGCTTTACTAGCACTTGTGCTGGTGGCATGTGAAACATTCAAGCGAAGTCGTCGCCAGTGCCACTGGACTGGCTCCGGTGCAGGTGGCACGTAAAAAGCACCATTTGAGCGTGGCCATTGCCAGTACCACCAAACTGGCCCTCATGCCGGTGGCACATAAAAGCACCCACTACACTCTCAGAGTGGTTGGCAGTAGGAAGGACATCCAGCTGTAGAATCTCTGCCAGATCAGATTGGAGTCTGGTTCGCCAGACCTCAGTCAAATCATCAAACCCATGCTAGCATGGAAAGCGGACGTTAAATGATGATGATAAATATATATATATTTACATAGATTTTGTTTTTAGTATTTGGTTTGCAAGATTCTTTATGTGTTGAAACTTATTTTATTGTGTCTGGGGGTGAGTCATTTGCTTTTAGTGTCTTATTAATTTGACACACTCAGTGGTCTGATTTCCACTCATTTACTTATTTACTTTTTACTAAAATTTTCATTGTCTTGCAAAATTTTCAAGAGCTGTTGAACCCAAGATCACATAATAGGGAAGCAAGATTCTTAACATGCATCCACACCTGCCCCCTTTACGCTACAAATTATACTAACTACACATATATATTAGTTTCAAATTTTGACACTAGGCCTACATTTCGGAGGTGAGGGTGGAGTCAATTACATCAATACCAGTGCTCAACTGGTGGTTATTTAATTCACCTCAAAATGGATGAAAGGCAAAGTTCACCTTGGTAGAATTTGAAAAGCAATGCCGACCCCAGCTGTATTTGAACTCAGAATGTAATGATGGTATTTTGCCAACTGACCGCCTTATAAATTACGTATCTTACTAATTTGAGATAATATCACAGCATCTTAACAGTTGTTATGTTATTTTAGTTGAAACTCAGCAATCCAGCTGTGACATTTCTTATATTTTTCTATGTCTCTACAACTAAATAATCAAATGTGTCCTTCCCATTTATTTAAAATTATGATGTGATTTGAGGGACATTTAGCTGCTCTCTCTTGAAGCAATTAGCTAAATACTATTTTATGATGATGTTATTATACGCCATTCTGTGGGTGATTTTATGGAAAATGTATTTCATATGCGATGTTATGTTAGATAAGTGGTCACACCCACCCAGTATTTTGCCATATTTGTTATAAGAGTGGATGCATCTAATGAAGAAAGAAAATAGAATCTAATTCAATAAATCAAATAGAAGGGAAGGACATTGGTTCAATAGTTGATAATATTTTAATCATTTCAGCAAGTGGGAGACAACTCAAGACATATTTCTATCATATTGGATTTCTTCAGTGAAGCATAAACTTCTCTGGACATGCTGAAGCAGTGCTTAGAGAATCTCAAAATAAAATGAATGTAGAATAACCTAACTAGGCATAGAAAATGAGTGTATATACTCTTTTACTTGTTTCAGTTGTTTGACTGCGGCCATGCTGGAGCACCACCATCGATGGTAGGGGGACAGACATAGATGCACAAACATATACATACATATATATATATATATATATATATATATATATATATATATATATATATATATATATATATATATACAATAAGTTTCCATCTACCAAATTTTCTCAAGTCTTTGGTTGGCCCTAGGCTATAGTAGAAGACACCTGCCCATGGTGTCATGCAGTGGGACTGAACCCATAACCATGTGGTTGGAAAGTAAGCTTCTCACCATATAGCCACTATATAGAAATATGTGGAATGGGTTACTGTTGATTTTTGTGTTTTTTTAACATAGTCTTTCTTACTCTAGGCACAAGGCACAAAATTTGACGGTGGGGGTCAGTCGAATAAATCGACCCCAGTACATAACTGCTACTTACTTTATTGACCCCGAAAGGATGAAAGGCAAAGTTGATCTCAGCGGAATTTGAATGTTTCTACCAGCTCGCTGCCTTGCATATAACATATAACCTGAATCTACATGTAGTGGGATGTTTAGCTTAGTGGTAGAATACTCAGCTTGTCTCTGAGAGGTATGGGTTCAATTCCCATCGCTGCCTGCTGATAACATTTCATAGGCACAGATGTGACTGTGTTGTATGTGTGGCACCTTGGGCAAGTTTCTTCTGCTATAGCCTCAAACTGACCAAAGCCTTGTGAGTGGATTTGGTAGATGGAAACTGAAAGAAGCTTGTCGTATATATGTCATCATTTAATGTCCATTGTCCATGCTGGCATGTGTTGGACGGTTTGACTGGGCTGGCATGCCAGGATCCAATCTGATTTGGAATGGTTTTCTATGGCTGGATGCTCTTTCTAACGCCAAGAGTGTAATTGGTGGTTTTACATACCAGTGGCACAGGTGCCATAGGCATAGTAGTGGCTGTGTGGTAAGAAGCTTGCTTCCCGACAACATACTTCTGGGTTCGGTCCCACTGCGTGGCACATTGGGCAAGTGTCTTCTACTATAGCCTCAGGCTGACCAAAGCTTTCTGAATGGATTTGGTAGACGGAAACTGAAAGAAGCCCATTGCATATATGTGTGTGTGTATGTCTGTTTGTCCCCCACACCATTGCTTGACAGCTGATGTTGGTGTGTTTTCAACCCCATAACTTAGCAGCTCGACAAAAGATACTGATAGAATAAGTACTAGGCTTATAAACAATAAGTCCAGTGGTCTATTTGTTTGACTAAAGGCAGTGCTCCAGCATGGCTGCATTCAAATGACTAAAACAAGTAAAAGAGTGAATGTAATGAGAAGCAAGTTAAGTCGATTTACATCATCATCATCATCATCATTTAACGTCTGCTTTCCATGCTAGCATGGGTTGGACAATTTGACTGAGGCCTAACGAACCAGATGGCTACACCAGACTCCAATCTGATCTGGCCGAGTTTCTACAGCTGGATGCCCTTCCTAATGCCAACCACTCCGTAAATGTATATGTATAGTCTTTACTGAGTGATTATGATACTGATAATGGTAATAATGTGCAGTAATGGCAATAATGGTAATAATGCATATTTAGTTAGAGTGGTTACAGTGCTTAGTATTTTGTTAGGATGGCTATAGGATAATAACTAAATGAAATTACACTTTGTGATTGTGATTGGGGCAGGTGTGACTATAGGGTTAAGAAGCTTACTTCTCAAATATGTGGTCACTGCTTCAATTTTTTGTGTCAGGTCATTCTTGAGTGCTACTGGTAACATGTAGGCCAGTACAACCTGTCACATAGTCGGGTCATTGGCAACCCCATCAAGCTTGCTTGGTGAGGAGGGGGATTGTTGGACACACTGAGGGACAAAAAATAAAACCTGTCAAAGGGCAAAAGAACTACTGTGTAGTCAACGGCCAATTTCAACAAGTACCTTGCCGTGGTGAAGTGCCTGTGTGCTCCATTGACCAGGAGAACTGTGCTGGAGGGAGAGCAATCTTCAGGTAGGTCTTACCAGGCCAGGTAAGAGACAGACAAAACCTTAATGACAATAAATCAAAGCATTGGCAGCAGGACATGGTTTTAGTTATTGGCAGGACGTAACAGATCAGATTCCTGGCTTTGAACTAGCAGGATGTCATGCAGAGGATCTTGAATACAAGACAATGGATGAGACCCTAATATTCCTAGTTAGATGCAAACTGCAGCACCACATGGAGCAGTACACTGTGTCTCCTATAGTATGTGCAACCGAAGCCCCTATGAATAGGGGCATCCTATGGGACAGCCTAGATAGAGATTTTTACACATCCACAGGCTGACCAAAGCCTTGTGAGTGGATTTGGTAGATGGAAACTGAAAGAAGCCTGTTTTACATGCATATATACATTATACGCTTACAAAAAGAATGATGACATTGATTTTGATGTTTCAGATGGTGCTAGCCATCATTGACTAGTCCAGTGAAAGAGAGCCATGCAAAAGCTTCCAAGTCACTGTCACTCTTCCGCTTGGACATGTTTGATAAATATAGACTGAGTGCAAAGTATTTACTAACTCTTCGATTCAATGTTAAATTGTTTTTATAGCTTCATATAAAAGTGCACCCACACACATACACACACACACACACACATCCAGAACCACGCTAATAGCTTAGGAGTGAAATTTGGGATTTCTTGGTTTTCTGTGAATCAGTTTTGATGAAACGTTTTCACCCCATGGCAACACTATTGCTATGTTTTCCTTATTCTGTATAACGGCCCTTCTTTTTTATTTAAGATTCTTCACTTTTTGGGTGAACAATGCCAATAGCTTTTCAATGAAAATAGCACAGCTAGACATTGTTTTTTTTCCAGAAAATGAAGGGTAATGATACATATTAAGCATACATTGTGTCTATATTTAACAGAAAACCATAATAATATTCATGGGAGCATTCGAAAGTAACACTAAAGGAATCTACATCAGAATTAGAACCCTGGGGAAATATGTTCAACGTCAGGAGACGACACTAAGATGTTTGAGTCTTTTGTTAGGGGACTGTTCGATGCAGATGATTGTGGTTTCACAACTCACACAGAATTGGATCTGAAGGATATGATGAGAGTGTTTAATGCATCATGCAAAGCTTTTTGGAAATGAATTGGAAGTAAACCGAAGTTATGTTACCAGTTGCACTGGAAGAGTATAAATGATATCAAATATATAAGCAGGAGATAAAGATTTAAAAGTGGGGAAGTCTTTTAATTATCTGGGAAGGATTCGGTCAGATGATGTGAATTTGAAGAAGGAGATCTTTTACAGAATGAAGGCTTTGACAACTTTTGGAAATCTGGAAAGCAGTCTTTGTACTCGCAGCTTTATTGTGTGGTTGTGAAACTTGGATGATCTACAAACACCAAGTAAAGATGCTCAAACAGTTTCAAGCATGCTTGCTTGAGATATACACTCAATGTGAACTGGACCACACATACCCTGGACAACGAAGTTCTAGAAAAAAACTCAAATGAGCGGCATTAAAGCTGTTATCATTCGGTGTGCTTTAAGGTGGAGTGGACATCTTGTCTGAACGAGTAATACTAGAATTGTAAAGAATCTGTTTTCTGGAGAATTGAAATATGGAAGGCGGAAAGCTTCACAATCCAAACAGTAATTTTATTATTAAGATGAATGTCAAGAAATGTGCTATTTCTCTTGAGAACAGGGAAGAATGATCTACTGATAAAGCAGAGTGGAGAAAAAAATCTTTGAGGGTTTAGCGAAGAATTCAACACATTTCATACAAAAGAGCAATTTGGAAGAGGAAGCAAACAGAATCATCAAAAGCTGCAGACAAAAGTAGTGAATGTGAAATATGTGGAAGAATTTGTCTTTCTTTTTTGCTGGTTCCAAGAGCCACTGGAGAGAATATGATGCTTTGGAGCAGCTTCAGTATCTCTGGAAAGTTGGTTTCAAGTAGAACATATGGCAAAGTGAGGAATTCGAAGGCTGGCTTGAAGAAATATTTATGAAGTTTTATGCAAGGAACAAGGCACATAAAGAAATTCCAAGTTGTAATATTCGATGGCAAGTTGAGAATTAATATATATATATATATATATATATATATTGTTCAAAGAAATTCCAATTCTGTTTTTTCTTTATAATATTAATGTAGAATATAGAATATATAGTATAAATAATATATATATAGTAAAATGAGATGAAATATTGATTGTCTTATTGAATAGATGAAATATTGAATATAAAATATATTAAGGGACTAGTATACTTTCTTGCATTATAGCAGTCTTCAAGGTCCCAGGTTGTATCAGGAGTATTTCAACAATATATCCCTCTATACACAATCATACAAACCCGTTTCTATATATATATATATATATATACACACATATGTTTATATATGTATACTCTTTACTCTTTTACTTGTTTCAGTCATTTGACTGCGGCCATGCTGGAGCACCGCCTTTAGTCGAGCAAATCGACTCCGGGACTTATTCTTTGTAAGCCTAGTACTTATTCTATCAGTCTCTTTTGCCAAACCGCTATGTGACGGGGACGTAAACACACCAGCATTGGTTGTCAAGCAATGCTAAGGAGACAAACACAGACACACAAACACATTCACACACATACATATATATACATATATGACAGTCTACCAAATCCACTCACAAGGCATTGGTCGACCCGGGGCTATAGCAGAAGACACTTGCCCAAGATGCCACGCAGTGAGACTGGACCCGAACCATGTGGTTGCTTAGCAAGCTACTTACCACGCAGCCACTCCTGCGCCTATATATATATTCATATATATATGTATATATATATATACACATATGTATATATATATTCATATATATATGTATGTATATTACATATATATAATATATATATATATATATATATATATATATATGTATGTATGTATGCATGTATGTATGCATATATATATATGTATGTGCGTATGTTTGTGTGCTCCGTAGTTTAGATGTCATGTGATGGCTATAAACAAGCATCATCATTAGAAAAGCAATGATGTTCATTTGGAGCTTTTCATGAAAAACATGTCTGGCCAGGGCTAAATATTACTTTGCTCGGGAACAGATGAGGGTCACTGATAGAAAAGGCATCCAAACATAGAAAATCAGCCTCACTAAACTTCTTCACAGAACATTCATGATGACACCAAAGTTATCTTGTCAGTTCTATTATAGTTTGTTAAATTAACTAAATTCCATTAATAGTGATTGTTGTTGCTTAGCTCTTAGCTAAGAGACACTCCACTCATGACCACCCTCTGCATTTTTTTTTTGTATATCAGGGATAACATTTTCTTATATATCCTTTTTTTTTTTTATTTAAGACAACTCGGTGTGATTTGAGAGAGATTTCTTTGCTATTTCTAAGAGATCAAAATGTCACATAAATAATTTCTATTCTTGCTTTTGACATGGTAGTTATGATAAGCAAGATGGAGTACAGAAGACTTCCTCTTCCTCTGGATAGTTAATACAAGGGAGATAATCATTCCTTCATAGTATTTGGTGTGGTCGGCAATATTTCTGTCAAGTGGTCATAATATTTTTGATTGGCCAAACTACAGGAGGATTAATTAGCAAAGTGAATACTGATACATTTAATGTTCTAAACCAAGAAATGCTAGTTGTTAGCTTTTACTAGTTTCAGTCATTTGACCGTGGCAATGCTGGAGCACTACCTAGAAAGGCTTCATCAAACAAATCAAGCCCAAGTCTTATTTTTAAGCCCGATACCTATTCTATCAGTCTCTGTTGCTCAGCCACTAAGTCATGAGGACATAAACAACAAATCAACATCAGTTGTCAAGAATTGGTGCTGGACAAATACAAACATGAAGACACACACGCATGTACACACACACACACTCACAAATACATGCACACACACACACACATTCAAACATAATTAAAGGATAAAAATCATTAAAAAATTTATCAGTGGGTCATATATAAAATAGACTTATTTAGGTGAATTCACATATAGTTTTATAAGAGTATACAATACAATTTCTAATTAAGAGGAGAGAGACTTCAGCAATGTGAGGACCAAAGAACTGAAGTATTACAGATTGCAAGAGAGTGTGTGAGAGAAAACCATGATGTCATAAGAGAGCAATGTGTCTGCATGGATGATGGTGACCTTCCATTCAATGATTCTCTAAAGAGGGAGTCTTGGAGATGCCACTATGAAAGACTGCTGTGGAGAATGAATGGGTGGAGGAGTCTGCCAAATGTCGACCCAATTCAGGGACCAGCTACCCAAATCAACAGTACACTGGTAGATAAAGCAATTAAGGATATGAAGACAGGGAAAGTATCTGGCCCATCAGGATTCACTTCTTCTTATATTAGCAATTAATTAGGAATAATTAAGATGAAATTAATATCTGTCTTTAACTACCCTGTTAAATAAATGAATGTGTGCTTAGATGTTTTATGATAAATTGCATCTGTTTAATCTGATCATATTATGATGTGTGATATATGAAATATGTAAGATTATCAATAAATAATATCTAAGAGTATTTTATTTTCTATTTCAGACTTACCATGAAATATGTGCTGAGGACCGACATAATGATTGATGCAGGCGTTTAACCCTGGCTAAATCCTGACTCTACAGTTCAAGGGGGAAAGGAAGCTGTCATTTTAGATATCAAGAGGAATATAGACTAATGTGTTCTTCCTATTTGTATAATGGTAGAATTTGTTTTGCTGGGGAATTTACCTGTCATTTCTAGTGGGTTGTGTGATTCCTCAGAATGGCACTCATTCACTTGTTGCACCTCTTTTCAAATTGTGCTCCTCTTCCTAGAACAATCTAAAGCAACAAGGATTATTAGACTACACTGCAAGAATTTATATTTCCTATATTCCAAGTGTGATTTAGTTCTTTATATATGTAGATATATTTAAAAAATGGAGAGCATTATAAAACTATCCGTATCGCAAAGCTTATATAGATGAGTTGTATATATTCATTAATGCCTTTTGTATTTATATAATGTGTGTATCTCCTTGCCTCATGGTTCTGTTTATTCTCATAAATATACGTATATATATTTGTAAATATTGTCACATCAATTCCATATCTATATGTAATTTCATTTTGGTAGGTTATATTTTTTATAAATAAATTTAAAAAGTCTCAACTTGTAAATAAATTTACTTGTATGTATATGTATATATTAATTCCATATCATTTTAAACTTCATGTATGAATTTATATCTGTAAATAATGATGGATCTTTTGATAAAATATATATACATACAGTGTTTTAATTCATAAATTTTAATTTTCACATATATTTTCAGAACTGTTTTACCTCATGAATATTTTACACCCCTCTATATATGCGTGTGTTTGTATGTATATGTAAAAAAATTCTACTTTTAATTATTTAATATGCACTAAACTATGTAAATATGAACAGACATGTCAATAATCTTTTCTATATATATATATATCATATAGGTATATAATATATTTTAGTAGGCGCATGGCTCATTGGTTAGAGCCACGAGCTTACGATCGTGAGGTTGTGAGCTCGAATCCCGGACCGGGCTGCGTGTTGTGTTCTCGAGCAAGGCACTTTATTTCACGTTGCTCCAGTTCACTCAGCTGTAGAAATGAGTTGCGACGTCACTGGTGTCAAGCTGTATCGACCTTTGTCTTTCCCTTGGATAACACTGGTGGCGTGGAGAGGGGAGGCTGGTACGCATGGGCGACTGCTAGCCTTCCATAAACAACCTTGCCCGGACTTGTGTCTAGGAGGGTAACTTTCTAGGTGCAATCCCATAGTCATTCATGAACAAAGGGGGTCTTTACCCTTTATATTTCAAATTTTAAATAAACTTTACCAAACATATAAATAAAACATTATTTTTACAATAATTATTTTGTTTGTTTTTATCTATTTCTTGAAATTTATTTTATTTGATTAAATATACAAGTGTATATGAAAGGCATCTGAAAAATAATGCTTTTCAATAAATCTGTTTGCAGTAGAGTAGGAAATGATTTCAAATCTGTAATGTGGTTGGAATTAGGAAGGGCAACTGACCATGTCAAGCTAGAATTTGGTGTTCCCGGAAGTGGCCTGTTTCATCAGGTTCTTTTGAATCGTCCACCTCATACGACCAAAGGAAATAAGCTTTCAGAGGGCGAGAATCATGATGCTTGACATCTTTTAAAGACATGGATTCAATGAAGTCAAGAAATGGACTGTAGCATGTTTTAAAAGTGAAGAAACCAAGCCTAGACTTGTTCTTTGAAGAAGTCTCTTCTTTCTATCCAATGATGCCAGCCCCTTCTTCAATAGCAATGAATTTCATTTGTATTGATTTGTCACCAGTATTCAATCAATATCTTTGTCAGCGTGATTGTATGTCATAAAAAGGAGCCTATATAAGCTGACCGATGCTGAGGTTGCACCTGGAGATGTTTTAGGGAAATGAATCAAACGAGCTACCTGTATTTTGCTAATGAGTAGTATTTTTTGTCAGTGTGATTGTATGTTATAGAAATGAGCCCATTTAAGCTGCCTGATGCTGGGGTGGCACCTGGAGATGTTTTAAGGAAACGAACCTAAAGAGCTACCTGTATTTTGCTAATGTGTAGTATTTTTTGTCAGTGTGATTGCATGTTATAGAAATGAGCCTAAATAAGGTGCCGGATGCTGGGGTTGCACCTGGAGATGGTTTTGGGAAACAAATCAACTCCTTCTATTTTGCTAAAGTGTGGTTTTTATGTTATTCTTAACTTACACTGATTGAAACAGACACTGGTTGTGTCAGAGTCACTGACTCAAACATCCGCAAGCACATATATATACTCGATGGGCTTCCTCACAGTTTCTACTTACCAAATTCTCTAAGTACTCATTGATCAGTGAAGGTCTATAGCATAACACATTTATGAAATGTGCCGTGCAGTTCCACTGAACCTGGAACCATTAGCTTTCAAAGGGTGCTTCTTATCCCCTCCAAACATGCCTACACCTATTGGTCATAATAGCAAACAGCATTTCCTCAGCATCAGTGGAATATATTAGATAAGTGGCAAACATTAACAGCAATTCTTCAAGTTCTTTATAACATAATATATAAGTTAATTTCGGTGTTATGGACCAATGAAGGAGACTCTACATGTTAGCTCCATGTGTAAGAAATAGGAGGCATATTTTCTTGAAATCATATCACATGCTCTGAGTGAAGGCCTGAAGGAAAGGCTTGATAGTCATGGTTGGAGTGTAAACATATACCCTTCAAAGTGAGAGTTTGTAATCTGGTTGTTGGTCCATTATACGCTGCTTTGTTTATCATATCCATGCATGGTCTTCTGCTGATACACACTCATCTTTACATCTGATGATTCACTGTGGCAGTTAAGTGACTTCTTTGAGCATGTACTGAAGGGTAGAGCAAGGAAAATTGCTTGATGCAATGCCTTCCATTTATCATGATGTCATCTACATCACGTACATAGGCAGAGTGGTTAAATGATGTTTCCGAGGAGAGGATGCGCCATTTGAAATTGTATGTATGTATGTAAGGCTGTATCATGTGTGGGGACATTGAATTAATCAGACTGTATACCGATCGCGCTGTTAAACCATTGGGAGTGAAGGACTCCTAGTCTTTGTTAGGGTATCCTTCTAGGAGAAGGTAACTCAGATAACTGGGATAACTCCAACGTAAAACCTGCGGCTCAGTGGTTACTGATGATGTTGACTTGTTCTTCTTTTCTGATTATGGCTGCTGTTGTTTAGTGAGTGCACAGCCTTTCCTCACTTTAAAAAAAATCTTGCACAGGCATTGCACGATAACAACATTGATTAAGCTTCGTGCAATGGCCATACTTGATAACGAGGGGGCAGCCACCATGTATGTATGCAAGTATGTATGTATGTATTTATATAAGTATGTATGTCGGTCGGCCTCCGATCAACATGTGCTTTTTTAAGCTCCTAGAAAATCGCCAAGAAATTTCTGAAAAGCTGCGAAGGCTATTATAAATAAAACTCAAAAAGGAAATAAGCTTTCAGAGGGTGAGAATCATGATGCTTGACATCTTTTAAAGACATGGATTCAATGAAGTCAAGAAATGGACTGTAGCTTGTTTTAAGAACGAAGAAAGCAAGCCTAGACTTGTTCTTTGAAGAAGTCTCTTCTTTCTATTCAATGGGGCCAGCCCCTTCTTCAATAGCAATGAATATGATTTATATTGATTTGTCAACAGTATTCAATCTATATCATTGTCAGTGTGATTTTGTGTTATAGAAATGAGCCTAAATAAGCTGCCGGATGTTGGGGCTGCACATGGAGATATTTTAGGGAAATGAACCAAACGAGCTACCTGTATTTTGCTAATGTGTAATATTTTTTGTTAGTGTGATTGTATGTCATAGAAAGGAGCCTATATAAGCTGACCGATAATGAGGATGCGCCTGGAGATGTTTTAGGGAAACGAATCAAACGAGCTACCTGTATTTTGCTAATGTGTAGTATTTTTTGTCAGTGTGATTGTATGTCATAGAAAGGAGCCTATATAAGCTGACCAATAATGAAGATGCTCCTGGAGATGTTTTAGGGAAACGAATCAAACGAGCTACCTGTATTTTGCTTATGTGTAGTATTTTTTGTCAGTGTGATTTTGTGTTATAGAAATGAGCCTAAACAAGCTGCCGGATGCTGGGGTTGCACCTGGAGTTATTTTAGGGAAACGAATCAAACGAGCTACCTGTATTTTGCTAATGAGTAGTATTTTTTGTCAGTGTGATTTTGTGTTATAGAAATGAGCCTAAATAAGCTGCCGGATGCTGAGGTTGCACCTGGAGATGTTTTAGGGAAATGAATCAAACAAGCTACCTGTATTTTGCTAATGAGTAGTATTTTTTGTCAATATGATTGTATGTTATAGAAATGAGCCAATATAAGCTGCCGGATGCTGGGGTTGCACCTGGAGATGTTATAGGGAAATGAATCAGATGAGCTACCTGTATTTTGCTAATGTGTATTATTTTTTGTCAATATGATTGTATGTTATAGAAATGAGCCAATACAAGCTGCCGGATGCTGGGGTTGCACCTGGAGATGTTATAGGGAAACGAATCAGACGAGCTACCTGTATTTTGGTAATGTGTAGTATTTATTGTCAGTGTGATTGTATGTTATAGAAATGAGCCTAAATAAGCTGCTGGATGCTGGCGTTGCACCTGGAGATGTTTTAGGGAAGCGAATCAAATGAGCTACCTGTATTTTGCTAATGTGTAGTATTATTGTCAGTGTGATTGTATGTTATAGACATGAGCCCATTTAAGCTGCCGGATGCTGGGGTGGCACCTGGAGATGTTTTAGGGAAGCGAATCAAACGAGCTACCTATATGTTACTAATGTGTAGTATTTTTTGTCAGTGTGATTGTATGTTATAGAAATGAGCCTAAATAAGGTGCCGGATGCTTTGGTTGCACCTGGAGATGTTTTTGGGAAACAAATCAACTCCTTCTATTTTCTAAAGTGTGGTTTTTATGTTATTCTTAACTTACACTGATTGAAACAGACACTGGTTGTGTCAGAGTCACTGACTCAAACATCTGCAAGCACATGTATATACTCGATGGACTTCCTCACAGTTTCTACTTACCAAATTCTCTAAAAACATTGATAGTGAAGGTCTATATTACATAACACATTTATGAAATGTACCGTGCAATTCCACTGAACCGGGAACCACGAACTTTCAAAGGGTGCTTCTTATCTCCTCCAAACATGCCTACACCTATTGGTCATAATAGCAAATAGCACATCCTCAGCATCAGTGGAATATATTAGATAAGTGGCAAACATTAACAGCAATTCTTCAAGTTCTTTATAACATAATATATAAGTTAATTTCGGTGTTATGGACAAATGAAGGAGACTCTACATGTTTGCTCCATGCGTATGACATAGGAGGCATATTTTCTTGAAATCATATCACATGCTTAGGATTGACCTAGGGTTAAACGCTTGCATCAACCATTATGTCGGTCCTCAGCACATATTTCATGGTAAGTCTGAAATAGAAAATAAAATACTCTTAGATATCATTTATTGATAATCTTACATATTTCATATATCACACATCATAATATGATCAGATTAAACAGATGCAATTTATCATAAAACATCTAAGCACACATTCATTTATTTAACAGGGTAGTTAATGACAGTTATTAATTTCACCTTAATTATTCCTAATTAATAGCTAATATAAGAAGAAGATCAGACATTAGAGGAAAGAAGGATTGAGTCAATGACATCACCCACACAAATTAACTGCTAAATATTCTAATCACTCTGGGAAAAAATAAAATGTTAAAGCAGGATCCAACAAGTTTTCACTTGATTAATAAAATAGGAAATAGAAATAATAAAAAAAAAGAAGGACTTACCTTTCCATCTATATCAATGGCATCATTCAACTGCCATTCACCATCTTCATGATTGAAGAATTCAGTAAACTTTTCCTTACACACCAAACATACCTGTTGAACATGAAATCAGAAGAGATTAGAGAAGATTGTTTCAGCATTAAAAAAAAAAAACAGAGAAATGATAAGAGTTTTATAGCTAGGATGAATTATGTGTGTGTAAATTCATATTAACTGAGTTGAACAATAACTTGGAATTGACTAATCTATAGAAATATCTGAAATATAATATACCAATTACTAAAAGAGGAATTGGCCCAGGTATTTGTGGAGATGAATTTACTTGTCGCACTCCTTATTGTAATGCTAGACATGGACTGATATAATTCTAGAAGGTGATGATATACACAATCATGTGTAACTTGGAATCGCAATAACTGAAAGACATCAAGATTTGCTAGGTTTTATACAAACGAATCAAGCGAGCTACTTGTATTTTATTAAAGTGTGGTATTTATTTTATTCTTAACTTACACTGATTTAAACAGAGACAGATACAAACATCAACAAGCAGAGATACATAACCAATGGGCTTCCTCTCAGTTTCTACCTACCAAATTCTCTAAGTACTCATTGATCAGTGAGGGTCTATACCAAATTTGCCATGCAGTTCCACTGAACCGGGAACCATGAAATTGCAATGTTTGCTTCTTATCTCCTCCAACCATGCCTACACCTATTGGTCATAATATGCAAACGACATTTCCTCAGCATCAGTGGAATATACTAGATAAGTGGCAAACATTAACAGCATTTCTTCAAGTTCTTTAGAATATTATATATTAATTATTTTTGGTGTTATGCACCAATGAAGGAGACTCTACATGTTTGCTCCATGTACTAGAAATGGCAGGCATATGTTCTTGAAAACATATCACACTCTCTGAGGGAAAGGCTGGATAGTCATGTGTGGAT
Organism: Octopus sinensis; assembly: GCF_006345805.1. Classification (NCBI taxonomy): domain Eukaryota; kingdom Metazoa; phylum Mollusca; class Cephalopoda; order Octopoda; family Octopodidae; genus Octopus; species Octopus sinensis. The sequence continues at coordinate 9,231,427 of NC_043004.1, forward strand.
GCAAACATGTTCAGTTGAGTTAAATACTATAAATTTGTCCTATTGTAAAAATGTAAGAGTTTGTAATCTGGTTGTTGGTTCATTATACGCTGCTGTGTTTATCAATGTTAGTGTCATGCTGGGGCCTTTCGCTAACATATCCATGCATGGTCTTCTGCTGATACACACTCATCTTTACGTCTGATGATTCACTGTGGCAGTTAAGTGACTTCTTTGAGCATGTACTGAAGGGTAGAGCAAGGAAAATTGCTTGATGCAATGCCTTCCATTTATCATGATGTCATCTACATCACGTACATAGGCAGAGTAGTTAAATGATGTTTCCGGGAGAGAGGAAGTGCCATTGAAATCAGTCTGGATCGTTGTTAAGCCTCTGCCTCCCGCTTCTCGCTTTTGGAAGAGTCGTTCTACGTTGCTGTTTATCTGAAATTATGTGTGCTGGTCAGTATCTTTAGTTGTTTTACATGTATGTATGTATTTATGTATGTATATATGTATGTAAGCAAGTAGGTAAGTAGGTAGGTAGGTAGGTAGGTAGGTATGAAGCTTGGTAGCTTGATAGGAGGGTAGGTAGGTAGCTAGTCAGGTAGGCATGTAAGTAGGTTGGTAGGTAGCTTGAAAGGAGGGTGGGTAGTTAGTTAGGTGGGTAGGTATGCATGTACGTATATATGTCTTATGTATTTATTTAAGTTTGTGTCACTTTGTGCTTGCATTTGCTTCACACCACCACAAGTCAACCGTTGTTGGGTTGTTTGTGTCACCAAAACTTAACGATTCATGGAAAGAGTATGGCCAGTACCTCACTGAATATTGCCTTATTCCCTTTACCAGAATCTATTGATGAAAATTCATTGCTATATCAAGAATTTTAAAGAATACATTTAGTTTCAACAGAATCTATACTTCCCAATCGATGAAACGACACGGCAAATAAATCGAAGAATATTTGTCGTTTACCGTCAAATCGTAGCAATATGGAATTTGGTCCTGAAACATATTTTTAATAGAAATACAAGGAACCTTTATAATTCTCATGTGTGTTGCTTCTAATTGTTTCTTTAATGCCAAAAATGATGAGCAAATGGTATTTAGAGATCAACGTAAATGCTATTCATTTCAGTTGGTTTCAATGTGACGGTTTCTTTTTAAAATAACTTTTTCGAGAATATCTGGAAAATACATTATTTACATTTGACAGACATTTGTCCTCATCTTAAATATAGAACCGTGTTATGTAATAGGTACGGAGCCAACATTGGACTTCAATGGAGACATATAGAGAAACTCAATCAAAAGCTAGCTCGTCAGGTGTGGACAAATATCCGTCAAATGTAAATTAATGTAAATAATGTACGTAATTCCTCATCTCTTAAATATAGAACTGTATTATCTGGAAAAATAGTTAAAATATATACCATGATATAATTTGGTATCTCTTGTGGCTTTTGTTATCAATGCATAGTAGTAGTAGTAGTAGTAGTAGTAGAAGTAGTAGTAGTAGTGGCGGTGTTGTTGTTGGTGGTGGTAATAGTAGTTTTATAACTAGCAATTGTCGTTGTTGTTGTTATTATTGTTGTCATCGCATGGGAGTGTTGTAGTAATTGATAAAAGTTTCTGCTGCGTGACACGTGATTGCTTTGAAAATACTGATGAGATCACATGACATTTATCTGGCTTCTGATTGGATGAGAAGTTTGCGCGCAAATTTTAATTTACTTTTTTATTCACAGGTAAATAAAAACAGCCAACACTTTGCGTCTTCAGACCAGGATCGAAACACTTTCGCGAGAGATACAACTGTTTTATTTGTAGACATTAAACACGGGCAGCATTTTCGGTTGGTTTATTCAGTATAACATTGCCGTATATTACATTCCGTTGTAAAGTAGCAGCCAAGGAAATGAACCGAAATAACAGCAGGTACATTTGGAAAGGAGAAGGGAAAGAAAACCAGCCAGAGTATCAAGTATCGAACACGGGTACCTACTTTAACAACTACCATCGTTACAGAAATAACCGTTGGCAGCCATATTGCTTACAAGGGCATCGTAGCCTATCTGGCTTTGGAAACGGCAGCAGAAGATATCTACAACATCGGAATTTGCAGCAATCGCATTATGCACAGTATACAAGAAGCCGTTATCAACGACAAAATGAAAAGCAACCATGGCTTTTATCGCAATCAACCACCACCAATTCAAATTCAATGCTTCAATCCCCAATAGTGTCTATGGACTCATATCAAACAATTCCGCCTGCTGTTCAACAAAACAAGGTACTCCAGGCTCCTGATGGAAGTACACACGGTAAGTACTTTGCTAATAATTTTATTCTTTAAATACATGATTTCTATTGTTAGTCTTTGTTTAATACGTAAATTATTTCCTGTTAATAAAATAATTAACGTTTCTATATTTTCAGAATTTAACGGCAATCATGTACAAGATGGACAGAGATTATCAACATTAAATAAACAGGATGGCCGACCCGATGCTTCTGGTACTCTTGAAATGGAAACGGATGTAAACAATTTTCAGGTAATTTCACAATCATTATATTTAATCCGTTCTTGCTGCATTTTTTTGTTTTGTTTTATGTTATCGTATTTTCATAGGAATGTTTCTGAGATTTCAAAAGTCTGACACAAGTTCATCGTTTCTTTAATAGGTTATTGGATTTTATTTCTATATTTTCAGAATAATCAAGAATACAAAAGTGAAGAAAAAGAAAGGAAATCAGAGAATAATCGAGTAAAATGGAAAGATTATAAAGCGAAATATGGCAACGAGTTGAAGATAAAATCGACAATTCGCTTTAAATCTCTCGTAGACAAAATTAAGGACAACACTTGTAATTTAAAAGTACATTATGTGGAAGATCGTTTCAAAAATAGGCAGAATGGAGAGATTTGCGATGTAAAAGCATTCCATGTAAGTAAATATTATGTTTATGTTGTTATTTCTCTATTTTTTTTCAAATTATAAATCTATGCGATTGTATTATATTAATTTTAAAAGTGTTAATTAGATTGTATATTATAAAAGTTAGCGATAACAGTTAACAAACTCTTTATATCTCTTGGTGAACAGCAAATTATTTGAATTGTTCTTACTTTGTTGCGTTTCTAGCTGAAATTTCATTCTTTTCTGTTCACAAGGAGGTGGCTAGCTTATAAGTTATTCAGAGTAAAGGTAAATAAGGACGAAATGGTCCTTTAATACGTTGGTAATGTGGTTAATTAACGAACTTATAAACCCCACATTGCCTATTCAATCATCTGGATATTTTTATGTAAATATATTTTCAGTTATTATGTCAATGTGGATGGATGTGATTATAAACAAAGGAAAATAATGCGAATTGAGATCCCAGATAGTTTCACACACACATTTCCCCCACTTTCCCTTGTATATGTATGATGTCTTTAATAAACAATTTCGTTCACCTTATATTTCAGAATGAACCAATGAAAGATTACAACGAATCAAAGATGGAAGTTAACACCAATCAAACAAAATGGAAGCTGTATAAACTTGAACACGGTAACGAGCTGAAAGTGAAGTCCAGCCTCACACCAATGTACCCTTCCGTATCTCAACAGAAGATGAGGAATATTTTACCAAATTTTGATACAACAAACTTCACAACGTAAGTTCATTTCGTCTTTCTTTCAATTATAATCTTTCTTAATCCACATCATAATTAATATATTTATTTATCTCTATTTGCATGAAACATATTCTCAATCTTGACTAAACGACATTATTTTCTCTTTCAGTGTCTCTCAGTCACTCGTCCACCAACTTTACTCTGGGAAACAATGTTCGATTTGTGGTGATAGGAGATCCAGTATTGATAACGATCACATGGATGCACATTTCAGGGAAAACTCTTTTGCAAAACACAGAAACTATTCCAAACACAGGCACTGGTACCTGCAAGAAGATTATGCTGAAGGTAAATCTAGGAATTATAAAAATGTTTGGTCAGTAATATACTCTTATTTTTGTTGTTGTATATTGTCTACAGGCCAAAATAAGAAATTGTGTTGTAATATTTTGATTTGTCTCGTGGCGTTTTTTATATGTGTTTTAATGTGATTATTATTATGGTTATTTTCCAGAAAACCCGTTTGAACTTCAACTGAGAAAACACCAACAGAATAAGAAAAAGAATATTACAGGACCGACAAAACATTCTGGCAATGATGTAAGTATATCCATTTCTAGTTTTATTTCTAGTTTGTTCTCCTTTAAATTGTTGTTTTACTTTTAAATGTGTTGCTTGAAATCTAAATATTCTAATGTTAAAATATATTCTAATTATAAATAAATACAAACCTGTATTTAATATTGTAGGAATTCATAGAAATATTGTGAAATATTATAAGTATTTATGCAGTAAGTACTGTAATATTTATGTGTTTATGCCTGTGTCCTCTCACTTAGCTGTTCAGTGAAAACATTGTATATATTCAATGTGCCAGGATGAAGTACATATTGGTGTGGAGGTGATTGGTCACATACATTGATGGATGTACTCCAGTATGGCCATATTCCCAGGATTAAAAGACTCTGTTCATTTCTGACACTTACCTCTTGCACTTTTATTCTTTAGCTTATTTTAGCCAATCTTGATGTCTTTCACTTATTGCGATTCCAAGTTACACATGATTGTGTACATCATCACCTTCCAGAATTATATCAGTCCATGTCTAGCATTACAATAAGGAGTGCGACAAGTAAATTCCTCTCCACAAATACCTGGGCCAATTCCTCTTTTAGTAATTGGTATAATTTATTTCAGATATTTCTATAGATTAGTCAATTCCAAGTTATTGTTCAACTCGGTTAATATGAATTTACACACACATAATTCATCCTGGCCATAAATCTCTTATCATTTCTCTGGGTTTTTTTTAATGCTGAAACACTCTTCTCTAATCTCTTCTGATTTCATGTTCAACAGGTATGTTTGGTGTGTAAGGAAAAGTTTACTGAATTTTTCAATCATGAAGATGGTGAATGGCAGTTGAATGATGCCATTGATATAGATGGAAAGGTAAGTCTTTCTTTTTTTTATTATTTCTATTTCCTATTTTATTAATCAAGTGAAAACTTGTTGGATCCTGCTTTAACATTTTATTTTTTCCCAGAGTGATTAAAATAATTAGCAGTTAATTTGTGTGGGTGATGTCATTGACTCAATCCTTCTTTCCTCTAATTTCTCATCTTCTTCTTATATTAGCAATTAATTAGGAATAATTAAGGTGAAATTAATATCTGTCTTTAACTACCCTGTTAAATTTTTGAATGTGTGCTTAGATGTTTTATGATAAATTGCTTCTGTTTAATCTGATCATATTATGATGTGTGATATATGAAATATGTAAGATTATCAATAAATAATATCTAAGAGTATTTTATTTTCTATTTCAGACTTACCATGAAATATGTGCTGAGGACCGACATAATGATTGATGCAGGCGTTTAACCCTGGCTAAATCCTGACTCTACAGTTCAATGGTAAAAGGAAGCTGTCATTTTAGATATCAAGAGGAATATAGACTAATGTGTTCTTCCTGTTTGTATAATGGTAGAATTAGTTTTGCTGGGGAATTTACCTGTCATTTCTAGTGGGTTGTGTGATTCCTCAGAATAGCACTCATTCACTTGTTGCATCTCTTTTCAAATTGTGGTCCTCTTCCTAGAACAATCTAAAGCAACAAGGATTATTAGACTACACTGCAAGAATTTATATTTCCTTTATTCCAACTGTGATTTGGTTCTTTTTATATGTAGATATATTTAAAAAATGGAGAGCATTTTAAAACTATCCGCATCGCAAAGCTTATATAGATGAGGTGTATATATTCATTTAATATCTTTTGTGTTTATAAAATGTCTGTATCTCCTTGCCTCATGGTTCTGTTTATTCTCATCATATATATATATATATATATATATATATATATATATATATATATATTTGTAAATATTATCACATCAGTTCCATATCTATATGTAATTTCAATTTGGTAGGTTATATTTTTTATAAATAAATTTATAATGTCTCAACTTGTAAATAAATTTACTTGTATATATTATGTATAAGTATATATTAATTCATATCATTTTAACTTTATGTATAAATTTATATCTGTAAATAATGATGGATCTTTTGATAGAATATATATACATACACTGTTTTAATTGATAATTTTATTTTTCACATATATTTTCAGAACTGTTTCACCTCATGAATATTTTGCACCCCTTTAATCATGTTTGTGTCTTCTAAGTAAGTATATGTATAAAATTCTACTTTTAATGTTTTAATATGCACTTATATTTGTAAATACCAACAGACATGTCAATATTTTATTTTTCATATATATATACATATTGATAGAAATGGTAAGACAACAAAAGAATGAAAGAGACCTCAATATTATATAAATAGAGGAATTTATTTTCAAATGTAATATGTGACAATTATTCGGTAGCCATGATAAAACTCTGAGTTTTGGATGTCGGTGTGGAAATCCATGCCGCCATCTGTTCGGTTATCCGGCCATCTGAAAAAATGCTATGAAAATGACCGTTAAACAAAGGGAAATTACAGGGTATTTTCTGTATTGTCGCCCTTAGCTCTGTTTTTTTCTTGTGCTTGTGTGTATTTAGATGTGTGTATGAACCTTTTTGGTGTGTGTGTGGGATTGTATGTATATATATATATATTTTTTTTTTTTTTGTGAATGGTGTGATTGAGAATGTGCATGTTTTAAGTGAGGGTGGATGAGTGTATACTTAAAGGTGCATGTATGTGGGTCTGTGGGTGCATATGAATAGGTATGGACATGCACACTTGCATAAATACTATGAGCATTTTTACCCCCTTACTCTTATTCCCTCCCCTCACTTAGCAATCATTCTAATAGTTCTTTTGTCTTAATAACGGTCAATCACACAGTAATTTCCCTTTGTTTAACGGTCATTTTCATAGCAGTTTTTCCGATGGCCTGATAACTGAAGAGATGGTGGTGTGGATTTCCACCCCGACATCCGAAACTTGGAGTTTTATCATGGCTGCTGAATAATTGTCTCATATTACATTTACAGATATATACACACACACACACACATATATATATATATATATATATATAATATATATATATATATATATATAATATATATATATATATATATATATATATATATTTATATATATATATAGAATAAAATATATTTTAGTATATATTTCACCTTGTAAAAAACTTTACCAATCAGTTAAATAAAACATTTTTACAATAATAATTTTGTTTGTTTTTATGTTACTTCAAATCTATTTTTCTTGATTAAATGTACAAGTGTATAAAGGGAGTCTGAAAAATAATGCTTTTCACTAAATCTGTTGGTAGTAGAGTAGGAAATGATTTCAAATCATTACATACAGACACTGACTCAAACATCCACAAACACAGACATTTATATGATGGGCTTCATTACAGTTTCCACCTACCAAATTCTCTGACAACACATTGATCAGTCCATGGCTATAGCAAAAGTCATTTAGCAAAGGTGCCATGCAATGCCACTGGACCTGGAACCATGTCTTGCAAATGGTGCTTCTTATCTCATCCAACCATGCCTCCACCTATTGGTCATATTCAGAAAACAATATTTCTTGAGTAACAGTGAAATATTTTAGATAAGTCACACACATTAGTAGTATTTCATTAGCGTGTTCAGAACATTACCACCATCATCATCATCATCATCATCATCATTATAATCGTCATCATTAATGTGCTCTTTCTAATGCTTGCAATGTGTGAAAGGGAATTTGCTGAGACTTATTTTCTACGATTGCATGCTCTTCCTGTCAACAACCTTCACCTGTTTCCATGTCAAGTTATTCTTCCTCATAGCCAAATGTTGTCATGGAAATCTGGAAACAAACATTCTCACATACACCCAAAACCTTATTTCTTGCCAATGGTATGCCCAAAGCCTGCATTTGCTCATATATATATATATATATATATATATAGTACAAAGTAAGAGAGGAGTTATGGGTGTAACTCACTATGGGATATCATTTATCCAATATACTGTTGGTAAAGTACCCAAATTCTTAATACATAAATGTTTTTAATTGCAATGCAATTAAGTCATTTATTGTATTAAATAGGTGAAGGTAAAGAAATATTTTTACCGTAAATTTATAATACAAATAAGAAAATGGAGAAACAAATTTGGTTTGTTCATCAACTTACGGATATTATAATATTGGATTATTTATTCATTTTACAAATGAGAACATCAAATGCATACAAAAATATTATAAAATATATGTATATATATATATATATACAGTTACTTTTACAATGGACTTCTTACTGTTTCCATCTAACAAATACTAATAGGCTATGGAAGCAGAGAACAGCCCATAGTGCCATGCGCTGGTACTGTAACCAAGACCACATCATTGGGAAGCAAGCTTCTTAACCATGCCTCCACACTTGCCGCTTTATGATACATATTCTACTGACTATAAATGTTACTGTTTTGTTAAAATATGATATCATAAGAAATGTTATCAGATCTTAACAAAAACTTGACAATGCAGCTGTGACATTTCTCATATTTTTACTTGTATCAAGAATAAAATTATGAAATTTTTCCACCTCATTAAGTTTATAATGTGAGATGTGATTTAAGGAATATTTAGCTGCAATCTCTTGCAGATCATTTGTCCATGTAGTTATTAGCTAAATAATATTTTAGCAAGGTAATTATACAGCATTTTATGGGAAATATATTTGTAAAAGATGTAAAGTTAGAAAAGTGACAGCATTTTGCTATAATTGTTAAAATAGGTTAAGGAAGAGTGGATGTATTCGATGATGATCAGAAATAATCTAATTGGATAAACTGAACAGAAGGGGAGAACATTGATTCAATGGTTAATAAGGTTTTAAGCATTTCAAAACATGGGAGATAACTGCAAACATCTTTCAACCATATTGGATTTCTTTAGTAAAACATAGATTCCACTGTAGATGCTGAAGCAGTGCTTAAGAGAATCTCAAAGCAAAATGAATGTAATGTAACCTGAGTAGACTTAGAACATGTGTGTATATATAAAAATCAATATGTCTGATGGGTTGCTGTTGATTCTTCTGTATTTTAACATATTGTAACAACCATAAATTCATATTGTTAAGATATAACAATATAGGCGTAGGAGTAGCTGTGTGGTAAGTAGCGCGCTTACCAACCACATGGTTCTGGGTTCATCCCCACTGTGTGGCACCTTGATTAAGTGTCTTCTACTATAGCCTCGGGCCGACCAAAGCCTTGTGAGTGAATTTTGTAGATGGAAACTGAAAGAAGCCTGTCGTACATATGTATATATATATGTATGTTTGTGTCTCTGTGTTTGTCCCCCCAACATTGCTTGACAACCGATGGTGACGGTTCGGCAAAAGAGACCGATAGAATAAGTACTAGGCTTTCGGCGGTTGACAAAAAGGAATCATTTGAGCACTGGGTCAATGTAATTGATTTATCCTTTTCTTCGATGTTGCAGGCCTTGTGTCAAATTTGAAACTGATATAAATAATAGATAGAAACACGCACATTCATGTATTCTACAATCCATTTCAAAAACTGATATATTACTTTCTATAAATCAAGTCTTTATTTTATCAGTTACATTGCTGTTCTCTTATTGTTGTAGTTTTCATAACTTTTCTGCAAGTATGCAACTCAAATATGATAAAATATAAATTGGTTTCTACTAAAATCAGAAAATGAATTCTTGAAATTATCAGAGAAACCCGCTTGATTATTTTTCTCAAACTTTCTAAGATTCTTTATCAGATTTTCCCTATGAAATGACTTCCTACATTTGCTGCACAAATACGAATTATCATTTTTGTTGGGATGTGAGGTTTTATCAGTGGAACAAACTTTAATACTAAATTTGAGCAACACACACACATTTACTTGTGCGCGGGAGTGTGTATGTATGTATGTGTGTGTGCGTGAGTTCGTGCGTGAGCATTTGTTATATGGCGATGCGTATAATTTACTCACTCACACACATAAATATATATATATACACTCACACGTGCACACACACACACACACGTACAAGCGCGCACGCACATACACTCACACATACACATGCATGTATGTAATTTATTAGGTGCCAATATATTTATTTGCAATCATAAAATCTAGAACTCTGCTATTCTGAATTTAGAGATACAGTTTATACATTTATTCGAATATGTACATTATTCAATCTTATCATCATTTATTAAGTTTTTTTCTCTCTCTGTAAAACAAGATTTTTCCCGAGTATTTTACATTTCATATTTCTATAGTTTAATTATGATGTACGTTGCTTCATAATTGAATTTCACACTTATTTCGTGTATGTATGTATGTATATATATATATATATATATATATATATATATATATATATATATATATATATATACATAAGTATATATGCATATATATATATATATATATATATATATATATATATATATATATATACATAAGTATATATGCATATATATTTGTATATATATACATACATGCATATATACATTCACATATATATTTATATACAAATATACACATGCATATATGAATATGTATATGAATATATATGTGTATATATATGCTTGAAAGTATGTGAGTGTGTGTGTATGTATATATATATATGTATACTTATTTATGTATATATATGTACACACATATTCATATGCCTATAAATTTGTATATATGTATGTGTATATATATACGTATATATATTTTGTATATATGTATGCCTATATATATGTATGTATATAATATATATATATATATATATATATATGTATATACATATTTATGTATATATATGTACACACACATATACATTCATATGCCTATGAATTTGTATATATATATATATAATCTCTATGTCATTTTTATTTTTACCCTTAATATGTTATACTTATTCCTGTAATGATAAAATAAAAAAATACTCGTGAAAGGACGCAAGAAGAACTCGAAATGGTTGTATTGATTAACTCCCGAAGTAAATGCTTTGTGGTATGAGATTTACTTGACTGTCCGGTTTCAAATCCTATGAGGATTACCTTTGCCTCTTATGCTTCATGTCCTCGATCGTAAATCCGAAAATATTTATAAATTATCGAGCACCTGTTAACATTCTTTTACTTTTCCTGATGAAGGACTTTTGTCTGAAACACCGAAGCTGTTTCTTTTACAGTTTAATTGTTAAACTAATATAACATTTGTTAGAACTTGTTCCTTCTGTGTTGTCTTCTTTTTGGGCTCATTGTCAACCATAACTGACTACATCTCGCCTAACAGCTCAGGTTGCAGAATCAGCGACCTCAGGTGACTCTTTTCGCAACAAAATCAAGGAATGCGTCTGCGAAAAGTTTACCGATGTCGAACAATAGAGAACAGACTAAGAAGACCTTTCTTGGACGAAACCAAAATACCTCAACTGAACCGAAAGAATGAAAGGAGTTTTTGTGAAGTTCGAACCTAACATGTCTACCTACCAAGAGTACCTCATTTTAGAAATTATTTCCATGTTTTTATCAAAGTTTTCAAATTTAACAATGACTTTCTCTGAACAATTTTTACTATTTATAGGTTATTGTTCATTGTTTATATGATTCGAGATCCAACGTTCTTCAAAAAGAATCTATTTTATGTTGTCAAAGTTTATAAATTCTTTTGACATCAACAACATTCTTACAGGTAAAAATATAATTTCCAAAATTGATTACCAAATCAGAATGATTACTTGGATCCAATGGCAACCCGACTTCGTCATCCACAGAAGATATAGGGATCAGTCCAGAGCAGTAATGCCTTGTTTTATTTGTTCCACCTCTTTACACTACGAACTCAAATCCCATCGAGGGAAAATCCTTCCTTGGTCGATAAAATATTTTTCAGTTCAGGATCGTAGATTTGGTGAATTGTCAGAGTTGTACGGAATGGTTTTCACTATTTATTCTGCTTCTCTGCGTTCTGAGAGATTTTTAGCGTTGCAGCAAAGTCTCAAAATTCATGTAGTGAGAATATGAAATATAGTCTCCACAATCTTCTAGTGAATGCAGCGAACCGGCAAAATCATTGCAGCTTCAAATATACTGCTTTAGCGAACCTCTTCAATGCAGGTCGAAGTTAATTTTACTTTTTATCGTTTGGGGATTGATAAAGTACCAATCATGAACTGAGGTCGATTTTTCTCTTTTAGAATGATTTATGGTATGCAGGGCATCGCTCGTAGAACTCTTTCTTTAGAAACGAAGTAGGATTTATTCAGAGGTCAGCAACATCCAACAGAAAAAAAAAAGCTGGTACGTTGTTGGAATCACTCAAGGATGAATCGATGGAGAGAAGAGAAATATAGGGAAATATTTTATTGGTACTTGAAGAATTAGCGCTAAAATCATAAAATAGTTATGATCTGAACTCTGAACAGAAAACAATGTAATAAGCGTAAATATTTAAACAATTTAATCTTCCAGATAAACGAAATTTATATATTTATTGTGAAGAAAATTTTAAATGTTCAATTGAAAGTCACTCAAAAATGATTATATCTATGTGATTACATTGAATAAATCGATAACTTCGATTAATGATGAGAAAATCAGGAAAAGATAGATTGGTGCTGGTTTTCAGAAGAAGCTGGTTTACATGTTGTCTCGGTCTTCGGAACAGATTTCATGGAAATACTGTTGGAAAAAAGAAACAGAAGAATTATCAGGTTTTGATGGAAATACTCTAGAAAAAAAGAGAGGAAGGATACGTACAGTTGATAAGAAATGTGTATTTTGAGCTCGGCAGAATTTGAACTTAGAACGTGAAGGAAACACCACAAAGCATTTTGTCCGATGTGGTAACAATTCTACCAGTTCACCGCTTTAAATAATAATAATAATAATCCTTTCTACTATAGGTACAGAGCCTGAAATTATGCGGGAGGTGGGGGGGGGCTAGCCGATAATATCGACTCCAGTGCTCAACTGGTCCTATTTTACCGATCCCTGGAATTTGGGAAACAAAAGAGATCTCAGAACTTGAACTCAGAAAGTTGAGATGTAACTACGAGATACCACACGGTACTTCGTTCAGCCTTTTACCGTTTCTGATACGCTACGACCGCCACCCTCACCACCACCACCACCACCACCACAGTGCCAAAAATACAGAGTCGAATGCCAAAAATACAGAGTCGACTGCTTTGAAATTGGAATAAACGTTGTCTCATACTTTCTCAATCACTAAATCGATATCAAATGGAAAAATATACTGATCAAAGCAAGAGCCTTAACACGGTCGCTTGACATGCTAGAAAAAAGTAGTCAAATTTCCTCAAATCAATACCTACCTACAAGTGGCTTGAACATTTAATCCTAGATATACGGAAGGGTATGATAAATGTTGAACTTTGTTTAAACAAGAACAAGAAGATAAGCAAAAACAAAATACAAAGCATTCACTATAGAGAGTAATCTTTCATCCTCACCTGGTTGTCCATAACTACAGCATCTTTTAGTTGCCATTCTTCATCTTCTTGGTTATAGAACTGCGTAAAACTCTCCTTACATACGGAACACATCTGTTGCAAAATACAGAAAAATTGCGCTAGAAAATATTTGTAATATCGTGCCAGATTCTAGTTTTTAAAGATTCGTTAATGAAACAAGAAATACTGAGATAATATAATATATTACAGGAGTCCATAAATTATCTCTACAACTTCCACATTTCCAGACTTCAAATTAATTTATGGATACGCTCCAATATCCAATACATTCTCACTCACATTCATATAAATATAGAACCTGTAAACTAGGTGACAGAGAGCCCTGAAGTAGGGTTGGCGGTAGAGAGTGCATGCCATCGATGAGGTGGCGATTGGTGACGAAAGCACTTGACAAAGCTGATTCATTGATTCGCCGAATGGTTAATCAAAGAATCAAACAATCGATTAATAAATTGGTCCAGTAGTTAACTGGTTAAGTTATAAAGAAGTAGAACAGAACCAGTGCCTATGTTTATTATCGGCATAAGGATCCTCCTCAGATACAACATAATCTTTATATATGTGTGTCTGTCTCCTACGATTTAGACTCCTAACTACTCCCACATTTTGCGGTGCAGTTTAACCAAAACCGGGTATCTTATAGTCGTGATTCATATCGAGCCCTTCTGGGTATTAGAGCGCGTCTACGATAAGTCTACGATTTTAAAAAAAATTTACCATCAATTTTTTTCCATTTTAATGCATTTTTTCGCTATTATATAAGGGAAGTAACTCTCTAAAAATGTCTACGATGAGTCAACGATTTAAAAAAAATTTACCATAATTTTTTTTCCATTTTTAATGCATTTTTTTGCTACTTTTTGGCTATAACTCTCTAAAAATGCTTATATAGTTATCTCCCTTACAAACCCGAGCAACGCCGGGCGATACTGCTAGTGTGATATATATATATATATATATATATATATATATATATATATATATAATACAAATAAGAAAATGGAGAAACAATTTAGTAGGTTCATCAGCTTTTGGATATCAGAATGTTGAATTATTTATTCATTTAACAAAAATGAGAACCTTAATAGCATGCATATATACATTATAATTTAATACATATAAGATAAGAATACAAATTATAAAAATCATAAATTCAACATTCTAATATCCGAAAGCTGATGAACCAACTAAATTGTTTCTCCATTTTCTTATTTGTATTGTAAGTTATTGGTTAAATATTTCTTTACCTTCACCCGTTTAATACAATAAATAAGTTAATTGCGTTGCAATTAAAAACATTTATGTATCAGGAATTTGGGTACTATACCAACAGTATATTGGATAAATATTATCCCTTAGTGGGTTGGATCCATAACCCTTAACTTACTTGGTATATATATATTTATATTTATATTTATATACATACATATATATAAATATAAATATATATATATATATATACAGCAGAAGTGGCTGTGTGGTAAGTAGCTTGCTAACCAGCCACATGGTTCCGGGTTCAGTCTCACTGCGTGGCATCTTGGGCAAGTGTCTTCTGCTATAGCCCCGGGCCGACTAATGCCTTGTGAGTGGATTTGGTAGACGGAAACTGAAAAGAAGCCTGTCGTATATATGTATATATATGTGTGTGTGTGTGTGTGTTTGTGTCTGTGGTTGTCCCCTTAGCATTGCTGGTGTGTTTACGTCCCCGTCACTTAGCGGTTCGGCAAAAGAGACCCATAGAATAAGTACTGGGCTTACAAAGAATAAGTCCCGGGGTCGATTTGCTCGACTAAAGGCAGTGCTCCAGCATGGCCGCAGTCAAATGACGGAAACAAGTAAAAAGAGTATATATATATATATATATATATATATATATATTAAATACAATGTGCATTTAAACACATACGAGGAATCCTCGTATATGTTGAAATGTACACTGTATTTTATGAGTAATACATAGTCTTTGGAATAAATTTTTACACACTAGGCTACTGGAAGGGAAAATTTCTATTAATTTCCATTTCCCTTCGATATGATTATATATATATATATATATATATATATATATATATATATATATATAGGTAAGAAAGTTGGTATGTGAAAGCACGTGGTTGAATATATAGAAAATAGTAAAAAGTGAAAAAACTACAGAAGGCTTGTTTTAAAAGGTTAAAAAATATATATTTGAGTCAATATGTCTGAAGAATGTTATAAATTTTTTTCATACAATGACATAGTATAGAAGAAATGACCGGTTTCGCGTTCAGCTTTTCAAATTTCTTAAAACGTTATGTTTACGTTGAGCGGTGATCTAGATAAGTGATTTCTTCCGGTGTAAGGGAGATAATCGCTTAAAATTATTTGCCTTTCTTTTGGATTGAGTTTCTCTGTATAAGTATGTTGGAATGGTTAAGTTTGGGCTTGTATTTTTCAATGAAGAATGTTTCCTTGTTTAGTCTAATTTGTGTTGGTGTTCCGATAGTTGGGCAGAGATTGAACTTGGACTCTGTTGTGTATGCACACTAGGTTTTAACGATCTAGCTCACTTCCGCTGTTTAGAGCACTGCTTGGAAGGAACGTGTGTAGTATGTGATCTTTGTATTGACCATGACAGAGAAAGTTGTCAGGGCGATACCTGCTCAGCGGCCTACAAAAAGTAGCAGAAAGTGTATGGAAATGAGTGTATGAGCCACACACAAATGTGCGAGTGGTTCAGACGTTTCTAAGATAGCAGAATAAATGTCGATTCTGGGAGACCCGTAAACCGCAGAACTGAGAAAAAGATGTGCGTGCAGCTGTGGGGGGGGATCATCAAATCGCCACCCGTGTGTCATCAGAGGATATGCAGATTAGATCACTGGAGATTTGGGTATGAGATGAATGTCTGCCAACTTTGTACCAAAACTGCTTTCAGCTGAACAAGAAGACTCTCGGGTTTCAGTAATACAAGATCTCCTTGATTGTGTCGGGAGCGATGAAGTCTTTTTGAAAACTTTGCGTTGGCCTCTGAGCAGGTATTGGCAAGCTTTTGGCAAAATTTAATACAGATTCTCTGTTCAGTTTTCTCTGTCATAATCAATGCGAGGATTACACGCTACACACGCTCCTTCCAAGCATTGATATAAACAGCCGAAGTGAGCTAGAAGTTAAATCATAGAGAACATGCACAGCAGAGTTCAAGGTCAATCGTCGCCAAGAGGGCTTTACTCTGCATGCTTTAGCTTTGTAACTATGACAACAGTACAGATACTTATTGATCAGACTTCGTATATATATATATAAATTAGAAATAACCACCTTTTATCAATTCAAAATGAAAAATTAAAATACACCATCTAGAAATTTAATTTAGTATTTCTAAATTGAATTTTTCCCTGTAAGTTTGGAATAATATTCCCTCAATTTATTATTATTATATTATTATTATTATTATTATTATTATTATTATTATTATTATTATTACTATTATTATTATTATTATATTATTATTATTATTATTATTATTATTATTATATTATTATTATTCAGTAGTTTTATTTTTATAGTGTGCTTTCACTTCACTACCGAGCGCAGCTCTGTGTGCCTTGGATATGTGCTGTGATTTGTTGTGATGTTCTGATGGTTATTGTATGGAAAGTGTTCTGCGTAGGATGTGTGCAGTGCCTAGTAGTGCAATTTTCTGTATGTTATATGTGTTTGTAAGTCGGTGTTTTTGTTATGTATTTGTCTGAATATTTTTTTATCTTTTTATTATTATTATTTTTTTTCTTCTTTCAAATTTGCTTCCATTTCTTGCCGAGTGTCTTCCCGACTCCTAGGGCAAAGAAACTCATAGTATACATTGGTAGGCCATTAAACCAAACTCAATAGTTCGTTCATTTTTTTTAAAAATTAAAATACATGAGCAGCAACAGTTCTCACATCGACAATGCTCTTCTCAATACGTGTGATGTACCAGTTAAGACAATCTTTTGCACTTCTTGCAGGGATGGTAAGCCAGGGATCATTCTCATATAATTTTCGGTTCCCTTCTTGATCATTCCTAGTGCTCCTACGATCACTGGTATTGTAACCGCCTTGAGATGCCACATTTTCTCAATTTCAATGAATAGGTCTTTATATTTTCTGAGCTTGTCAAACTCTTTCGCTGAGATATTATGATCACAGGGGATGCTCATGTCGATCAATAAGCAAACTTTATTGTTTTGGTCTTTCACAACAATATCTGGTTTATTGGCCTTAATGGTTCGGTCTGTATGTACTGGAAAGTCCCACAGAATGGTTACATTTTCTCCTTCAGTTACAGCCTCAGGGTGGTGATTATACCACTTGTCGGCAGTTTTGATATTGTAATGCCGACTTATTAGCCAGTGTAGATATTATTATTATTATTATTATTATTATATTATTATTATTATTATTATTATTATTATTATTATTATTATTATTATTATATTTAAAAGAAAACCGGTTCACAATATCTTTTGTTTCCGTTATTATAAATATGCATAAGGCGGCGAGCACGCAGAATTGTTAACGCACCGGACAAAATGCTGAGCAGCATTTCGTCCGTCTTTGTGTTCTGAGCTCAAATTCCGCCTCCCATTCTTTCGGGATCGATAAAATATGTACCAGTTGAGTGCTGGGGTCAATGTAATCGACTTACCGCATGCCCCGAACCTGCTGGCTTTGTACCAGAATTTGAAATCCTTATAAATATGGGTAAGTATTCATGCACATACACACATAGTCACACATTCAATGCACGATTAGAAGCGGGACTCATTGCAATTTCTCAGTTGGTTTTCCTACTTTGGTGCTTATATTTACAAATTTTCCTAATAACGTTTCATTTTATCAAAGCTTGCCTTTCTATTATTTGCCTATTTCTTTACTACCCACAAGGGACAAAACACAGAGAGGACTAACAAGGACAAACGGTTTAAGTCGATTACATCGACCCCAGTGTGTAACTGGTACTTAATTTATAGACCCCGAAAGGATGAAAGGCCAAGTCGGCCTTGGCGGAATTTGAACTCAGAACCTAACGGCAGATGAAATACGGCTACGCATTTCGCCCGGCGTGCTAACGTTTCTGCCAGCTCGCCGCCTTTCTATTATTTGCCATTAAAAAGACGTCGTAACAGACAGAATAACAAACATTATAAAGACCTTTTTGTATATTGGCATAAACAGGCACCCGAAGAAGTAGCATCTACTTACGTCATTAATACCCGGAATTAACTGGGGCTTTTTGGCAACTTGTTTTTCTTCTGGGTTGATATCTTTGATACTTCTCTGTTGCTGTTCCTCTGCCAATTGTATAAAGATACATAATTATAGGAAGAATCTAACGTGCAGGCTTCCGCACAGTTTTAGTCTACCCATTTTCACTCACAATGTTTGGTTGAACGCGCGAGTAAGTAAAAAAATAAACACTTAAGTGTCGAGCAGTAATATCGAACCCTCAACGTATCGATTTCGAATTGAACCTTCTAACGATTTAGCCATACCTGTGTCCGTACAGAGATGTATGCGCAAAATACACCATAAATTTGCATATATATATATATAATATATATATATATATATATGTGTGTGTGTGTGCATATACACGCATACAGACAATTATATAGTCTCACATACGCTCCACACATACAACATCCATGCAAGCCAAGAAAAGAACCTCGACGTAGTTACTCGTCCTGCAAAAATAGTCACCAGATGTCCCTCGCATCACGTAATCGCCGATTTCTTTATATTAAAAACCCCGGCAGGATGTTCATGGATGGAAAATTTTTGCTGAAGATCTCAGTCAAGACTTACCTGCGGCTAAACAGCAATAACATGAACAAAAATAACTCTACGTGGTTGCTGGAGCTACTAGAAATAGCAGATAAATCGCTGTCAAAATGTGTAACCTTGATTTGCTATGATGTTTAGCGCGTCGAAATGACACCACCGCCGCCCTCACGCTGGCTTCTTACTATCTCCATAGAAACAAGTTTATTAACTTACTAATTCCCAGTATTTCTGGAATCTGATATTATCCTACATCTCTTGAAGGCGGCGAGCTGGCAGAGACGTTAGCACGCCGGGCGAAGTGCGTCGCTATGTTCTGAGGTCGACTTTGCCTTTCATCCTTTCAGGGTCGATAAATTAAGTACCAGTTACGCACTGGGGTCGATGTAATCGACTTAATCCGTTTGTCTGTCCTTGTTTGTCCCCTCTATGTTTAACCCCTTATGGGTAATAAAGAAACAAATTATCATACATCTCTTCACTCCGAACGTTGTTCGTATCCGCCAGAAAAAAAACAAACAAACAATAACATACCAATATTTGGTGCCACGTTCTCATACCAATTCCGACATTTCAGGAACTTTCTCTCTGTCTTCAGCTCATTTTGACGGAAATGTTTATCCATGTGTTCTTTATCAATAACCGAACTTCTTCGACCGCATGTTGAACACTGTTTACCGTCATAGAGATTTTCAATCAGCAGATTTGGGAACCTAAAAAAGCATCAATGCTGATACGCTTCATATACATACTTACATACATACATACATAAATACATACATACATACATGCATACATGCATACATACATACATACATGCATACATACATACATACATAATGCATTCTTACATATATTCATACATACATACACACATACATGCATGCATGCATACATACATACATACATACATACATACATACATACATACATACATACACACATTATTAATATTTCGCTCAGGCGTTGCGATGCTACTAACTTGGTGTTAGAACTCAATATACATAGACTCCAGTACAAAGCGTCGGTCGAATAAAGAACAGAAATCAGAAATTTGGTTGGCAAAGGAAATAAGCAATGATGTTATGAACTTCCTCTAAAGGTGAATAAAGTTAAAACATGGTCTGGTTTACACGTTTTTTATTATGCTATTTTAAAATTAAAAAAAAAAATTATTTTGTAATGGTCATAAAGTTAAATTAGCGCTATTATGCGTAGTGTAGTCATCAGAGTAAAAAAATGTGAAATCATAAAACAAAAGGAAAAATTAAGAAAAACATAATAACTAATCAAACACTTAGCTTAAGCAAAGGCAACCACAAAACCCGAAGAAACTATTGACAAAGGCAAAATTCAACATGAAAAAACACAAAACACTCGCGATATTCAAGTGTAATGATAACAGATGTGAACGTGTCAATACATGCATACATGTAGATCCGTTAGAACAAAAAATGGGCAGAATTTTGCAAATGCAGATATGAACTACAAAAGCAGGAATTTAATCTATTGCATTAAATGCCCGAATTGCGAGGAATTATATATAGGCGAGACAGGGAATGCATTATCGGAACGCTCACGAGTCCACAGACAACAAATCCGGAACAGTAATTTTCGCCAAATTCCGTTGAGCAAACATATACGGACATGTGGTCAGAAAGTGTTTCAAATTTTTCCTTTCCACAAACTACATGAGACACGTGAGGTTGGAAGAAAGATAAAAGAAAATTGGTTTATAAAAATATCCAAGGCTGTTCTGAACGGAAATACCAGCAATAATATAACAACCAGTTAATGACATGGATTAATAGATATAAACAAGTTACAGGATGTCGGTACGCCTAGCAAATCATGTTTTCTTTTAAGAGCGTGCGGATTGGTCAAAAAGGTTTGCTAAAAATTCAGCAGGCTGGAGCGTTCCAAGAAGTATTAAAGTTGCCAAGAACCCAACTGTCAGTTAAAAACATTTGAAATCTGATGAGTACATTATGTATGAAAGCGCTAATTAAATTTTATGAGCATCACAGCATAAGTTTTTTTTTTAATGTTAAGTATCATAAAGCAAAACGTGAAAACCAGACCATGTTTTAACTATATTATTCTATACACATTCACAAAATATGTATATATATATATATATATATATATAATATATATATATATATATATATGGAAAATAGTAAAAAGTGAAAAAACTACAGAAGGCTTGTTTTAAAAGGTTAAAAAATATATATTTGAGTCAATATGTCTGAAGAATATTATAAATTTTTTTTCTTACAATGACATAGTTTAGAAGAAATGACTGGTTTCGCGTTTAGCTTTTCAAATTTCTTACGTCGCTATGTTTATGTTGAGAAGAGTTATCGTTATGTTTATGTTGAAAAGAGTTCTAGATAAGGGGAGGTAATAAGTGATTTCTTCCGGTGTAAGGGAGATAATCGCTTAAAATTTTTTGCCTTTCCTTTGGGGTGAATTTCTCTGTATAAGTATGCTGGAATGGTTAAGTCTGGGCTTGTACTTTTCAATGAAGAATGTTTCCTTGTTTAGTCTAATTAGTGTTGGTGTTCCGATAGCACATTGGTAAAATGGAAAGATTAAAAATTGTGGTAGTAGTTGCTTTGCGCATTTCTCAATGTGCTCACTAAAAGGTATCATTCTGTATTCTGGGAATGCAATCTGTTGTCGATGCAGTGTGCATCTACGTCTGAGTGATAGTCCCGTGGATCCCACGTAGTCTTGGTGGCAGCCCGAGCATTTTATGGCATAAATTATGTTTTCAGAGGCACAAGTAGAATTAGATTTGATCTTGAATTTCTGTCCCTCTTTGAAGAGGAATTCTGATCCTTCTAGCAGGTTTGGACATGTTGCACAGTTCGGTCTACCACATTTTTTTACTTTTGCATCCGTAATTTCAGAAAACAATTTTGCCTTTGTGAGAATCTTTTTAAGTGATTTAGGTTGTTTGTAGCTTTTAATGATTTGGTGTATGTTTAGAATTTCCTTTAGTTTGGGGTCCTTATGAAGTATTGGTAAATTCTGGGTGATGATGGTGAAGGCTTCTTTGTTTCTGGGGTTGTATGTGGATATGTAAGGTAGTATTTTCTGAAAACATAATTTATGCCATAAAATGCTCGGGCTGCCACCAAGACTACGTGGGATCCACGGGACTATCACTCAGACATAGATGCACACTGCATCGACAACAGATTGCATTCCCAGAATACAGAATGATACCTTTTAGTGAGCACATTGAGAAATGCGCAAAGCAACTACTACCACAATTTTTAATCTTTCCATTTTACCAATGTGCTATCGGAACACCAACACAAATTAGACTAAACAAGGAAACATTCTTCATTGAAAAGAACAAGCCCAGACTTAACCATTCCAGCATACTTATACAGAGAAATTCACCCCAAAGGAAAGGCAAAAATTTTTAAGCGATTATCTCCCTTACACCGGAAGAAATCACTTATTACCTCCCCTTATCTAGAACTCTTTTCAACATAAACATAACGATAACTCTTCTCAACATATACATAACGACGTTGCTGTTATGCAAAAGTGTCGTAAGTTCAAAAAATTAATTTTTCGGAAAACGAAAAAATAGTTTCACCATTCCATTTCTTTTAGCATTAGCAACAGTTTCAGCTTAATAATAATACTTTGTTGGGGGCATAAAATCCTGACTCCATGCTTGTATGATATTTTCAGTCAGAAATATTTTTGCAAAACTGTCGTATGTGGGACTTACTACACTTTTGAAAAATGCTGAACCATTGCGCTACACTTTGACAATTTCCATATCTCGGCATCTGAAGCAGCTGGAGATACGACAGTTTGACCAAAAGAACCGGTTATTGCAAGCAAAATGAAATATTGGAAAAAAAACACACATTTGGCCAAATTTGGACATAGGACAGTTTAATATAACAGAAAAGTTATATGTGTGTGTGTGTGTGTGTGTGTGTGTGTGTGTGTGTGTGTGTGTGTGTATATATGTGTGTGTGTATATGTGTGTGTGTGTGTGTGTGTGTGTGTGTGTGTGTGTGTAAGCATGCACACATGCATACGTGATATGGCATGTCAGAAGAATCGGAAACCTGATGTGTGAATAGGAGTTTGATACATATAACAAAACTTTGATAATTTGACTTATTCTGAAAGCATATCAAGAAATAATATCAGATTACAAGAAGTTGTCACCCACACAGTGAGACGCTCTTTGTTGAATATTGGTAAAATGGCTTTCATTTTCGCCTCACTTTCTGAAGTGTACATAACTTGAATATTGCAACCAATCTTTCGGCCGTTAATGTCCATTATTTTATATTCTTGCCAGTTGCTTGGACTTAGCTGCGAGGATTCGTCTTTCGGTGGAGTTGTGTCTTTCTGGAAACCACGATAGAAACTGCAGTTAACGACAGTAAAGCGACTGGATACAAAGCTTTATTAATGATACATCTATACTTCAACATAAGATACCACAGATGCAGATACACGTGCACAGGTGGAATAGATATGAAGCGCTAATTGTTAAGTGGAAGCTATTTTGTATAAAGAACTCAAAGTAAGATTTATGGTCTTCTATAGTTTTGCTTAATATTTTCATTCTAATGTATTTAGAAGGCATTTATTGTCTCTTGATATATAAAAACGATTGCATCGATCCTGTATTCGTAGTATATACATACATACATATATACATATATACATATATATATATATAATATATTATATATATATAATATATATTATGCATACATATATACATACATTTATATACAATATATGTATATGTATATAGATAATACGTATATATAAGGCACAAAAAGAAAATGACTCTCTTCAGACACAACTGTATATATAGATATGTATGTATATATATATATATATATATATATATATATATATATATATATATATTATATATATATATAATATATATCTATATATATATATATATATATAATGAACATTATATATATATATGAAACATATATATATATATATAACACTAGCAGTATCGCCCGGCGTTGCTCAGTTTGTAAGGGAATAACTATAAAGCATTTTTAGAGAGTTATAGCCAAAAAATAGCAAAAAAATGGAAAAAAAATGATGTAAATTTTTTTTGAGAGTTAAAAAAGGTGAGTTGCGTCCCTAGACGGTCTGTGGTTTGTGTTTCTGATTCTCGACCCCATGTCGAATTTATCGATTTTTTTCAGAACTGGGGGAACTTTTCAAAATTTTCGCTGCGTTAGTTTTGAATTATGACATTGGGCTATGTGTGTGTCAAGTTTCATCAGAATCGGTTGAAAGCCGTGGTCAGCGTGAGGGTACAAGCAAACAGACACACAGAAACACGCACAGACAAACTGCCGTTTATATAGAGAGAGATAAAAACAAATACATCACCGAAGCCTGCAAACTCTCCACTGACATCCACATCAACATCAAAGCACCGGAGGACCTAAAACTAAGGCCCATCGTGGCTGGCACCTCCTGTGAAACACACCGCCTGAGTAATTTCCTAGACATCCTTTTGAAACCTTTCCTTACCCACATCAAAAGTTTCATTAGGGATGATCTGGACTTGCTCAAACACCTCCCGAAAACAGTTAACGAGGAGGCGCTCCTGGTATCTTTTGATGTTATCAACCTCTACACCAACATCCCACACGAATATGGTATATAGGCAATTGACTTCTGGCTAGAAAAACACCCAGGGACATTCCCTGACCGCATTAACAAGACTTTTATTACAGAATCTCTCAAGTTCATTCTGACAAACAATTTTTTTCTCTTCGACGACACACACTACCGTCAAAAATGTGGTATTGCGATGGGTACCAAGGCTGCACCAGTCCTTGCGAACCTCATAATGGGTTTCTTCGAACTATCACTCTATGAAATATCACGCCAGAAATTTGGACATGTTTTCCACACCTACCTAATGGAAAACTGGAAAAGGTATTTGGATGATTGTTTCATCATATGGAAAGAACCTTATGAAAAACTCCTGGAATTCAAAACCATACTAAACAACATACATCCCAACATCCAATTCACTATGGAATTAAGCAAACATCATCCCCCATTCCTTGATCTCCTAATTATAAAAACACCTAAGAACCAAATCATAACAGGCATCTACCACAAACCCACAGACTCACAACAATACCTCCTCTTTAATTCATGCCGCCCAAAACACACCAAGACAAATATCCCTTTCAATTTGGCTAAAAGGGTATGCACCATTGTCTCGGATCCAAAAACACGAGAAATACGCCTTCAAGACCTCAAAAAACACTATTACAACGCCAATATCCCTCCACCCTTATAGAGTATGGAATAAAACGCGTCAAAGAACTAGATAACATTACACTGAAACTACCCAACCTAACACCACACACAACCTCAAAACTTCCATACATTTCCACCCACAGCCCCAAAAATATCGAAGCATACACCACAATCATACAAAACCTCAGTCTACTGTCAACAGACCCAAAATGAAAAACATTATAAATACACACCAAATCCTCAAATGTAAAAGGCAACACGAATCTTTAGAAAAACTCTTGACAATGCCAAACTTCACACCCACACATCCACCCCCAGCAGCAAAACAATGTGCACGCCCAAACTGTGGTACCTGCCCCCCCTACTTGAAGGTTCTGAATTTACCTTCAAACAAGGTACGAAGTTTAAAATCAAGACTAACTTCTCCTGTTCCTCCGAGAACCTTATCTACTACGTTCTCACATGCGCTGGTTGCCAACATAATTATGTGGACAAACGAGTCTCCCGTTACGTAAACGAGTAGCGGTGCATAAAGAACAAATAAATCTCCCGGAATACCGACAAATCCACTGAGTGACCACATAGACTCATGCGCTAAAGACTTAAACCCCAAATTCTATATATTCCTACCAATGTAAAGACGGGATCACCACACGGGAGAGAATTAACAAGGAGAATCTCTTTATTGAAAAATTCCAAACACAACTTAATATACAAACTCCTCGTTGATCAAACTTCCTTTTTCTACCTCATTCTTCATGGATGGACTAACACAAATATATAAGGATACCATAGATTCATCACTTCAAGCTAAAACTTATATTCTTTAAATATCATCTTTACTATTGTTGTTATTACCATCATTTTTATTATATATGATATAACAATCTGAAATGTAATTATAAATTAGTCTATGCAAATTTATATAATTAGAAAATAATATAAATAAAGTGTGAAAATCTGAAAGTTAAGTTAACAAACAATTATATAAAAAAAGATAATACAAATGAAGCTAAAATGATAATTTTATAATTTGGGGTTTATTAGCAGCCTTTATTACAGGGGATTTTGTGAAACAAAAATTGAAGAACTCAAAAGAGTTGTCTCCCCTTATTCACAACACAGGAACTGAAGAACCACAATTACTACTACTTCCTGTTTTTGCCAACATCCTTAATTAAACCAAACAACACATGGTCTTAATCCTATTGGATCCTAATAACTCAAGGTAACTTTTTCGTGAACAATCATTAAACTCAAGATACACAACGAACTCACAATGTATCGGAGTACTTATTTTTTAATTTTTGTACATATTTATTATTATTCTTTTGCAAAAAACAATGCAACTTTCTTTTTTTCCCCTTTCTCATTTTTAAAAAACCTTTTTTACATAACTATTCTTGATAAGTCACACTATGACGAAAACCGGTTTGAATAAATATATATTTATATATTTTTTCAATTTCTCATTTCATTAAAATTTTCTTTCAATTTAGCATTCTGCATTTTTACAATTTTTCCTTGCTTATCATTTCTCCACGTGCGGTCAACACAACCCCACCACTTATTGATCTATATATATAATATAATATATATATATAATATATATATATATATATATTATATACTATATATATATATATATTATATATATATATATATATATATATATATATATATATAATATATATATATATATATAATAATATATATATTATATATATATATATATATATATAGTCGCAGGAGTGGCTGTGTGGTAAGTAGCTTGCTAACCAACCACATGGTTGCGGGTTCAGTCCCACTGCGTGGCATCTTGGGCAAGTGTCTTCTGCTATAGCCCCGGCCGACCAATGCCTTGTGAGTGGATTTGGTAGACGGAAACTGAAAGAAGCCTGTCGTATATATGTATATATTGTGTGTGTTTGTCCCCCTAGCATTGCTTGACAACCGATGCTGGTGTGTTTACGTCCCCGTCACTTAGCGGTTCGGCAAAAGAGACCGATAGAAATATACTGGGCTTACAAAGAATAGTCCCGGGGTTGATTTGCTCGACTAAAGGTGGTGCTCCAACATGGCCGCAGTCAAATGACTGACACAAGTAAAAGAGTATATATATATATATATTATATATATATATATATATATGTATGTTATGTATATATATGTGATATATCATATATACACATATGTAGATATGTATATACATATATACATATATACATATATGTAGATATGTATATATATATACATATATATGTACATATATACACATATATGTATATATATATATATATATATAATATATATTATACATATTTATATATATACATACACACACACGCACGCACACACACACACACACACACACATATATATATATATTATATATTATATATATATATATATACATACATAGTGAGAATTTACAAAAAAAGCAAAAGACGAAGAAGGTGGAAGACGAGGTGAATAGTTTAGATGTTCTGTGAGGTAATTTGGGGCACATTGTCTCTGTTTTCTTTGTGTTTGTTTAATCCATATTCGCCGCATAAATAAATCCACAGCAGAAGCTAACTGTTCAGTCTTTATCCGCTCTCAGGGATTAGATATCTCGTTTTAGCTGAAATAAAGTTGTATTGCCTCGGCTCTTGTCAGTGTAACTACTACAAATACATTCAACACCGCACACTATATTCACCTTGTTATACTCACTAAAGGAAGAGTTTACTATCTTTCTAAAACAATTCTTGTTGCGACCGCTCGGCCCTTTATCTATTCCTGGTCGATTTTTACACCAACGATTATACAATATATAGCTAATCGACTTTCGTTCGGCACCGGATGACGAGGTGAACAGTCAGCGAAATTTCTAGATGTCCAGCGGGACATGAGAGAAATATTTCCTAATTTTTAGTGAAGTATATTTGAGATTGAAAGTAAATGTACCGAAAGGGAGAAAATCTATGGAAAGCTCTTTCATATTACACAAAACAATGATGGCTGCGGAAATAATTCATCACAGAGTAAGCTCCTCCCCGTTCTTGTCTGTTTTTAAGCAGACACCTCATCAGATTCGTGAGCACTGGAGGACAGCCGGGACCTAAATCAACTTCTTACCATTCAATCAAATATGGATACTATACCTTAAAATCTAGCTTCGGTTCTTCAATTGCTTCCTTTGTCACACCTGACGACACTGCTTGACTTGAGATAAATCCCGGCTCAAGTAGATTTCCATAGACTTCTGATGGTTCAACTGAAACATATACACATACATATGTATATCTATCACTATCGAACCAAGAGTTTAACTACGATCTATACACAAACACACATATACATACATACATGCACATATATATATACACACACACATACATACACATATACATACATATATCTCTCTATATATAAACGGCAGTTTGTCTGTCTGTGTGTCTGTGTGTCTGTCAGGTTGTACCCTCACCCTGACCACGGCTTTCAACCGATTCTGATGAAACTTAACACACACATAGCCCAATGTCATAATTCAAAACTAAAGCAGTGACAATTTTGAAAAGTTCCCCCAGTTCTGAAAAAAATTGATAAATTCGACATGGGGTCGAGAATCTAAGCTTTCTATATGCAACACATTTTCTGTTGTAGTTTTCGCAACTTGCAATCGATTTTCACCAAACTCATGGTGAAGCTTAATGTTACCCTAAGAAACTTAATTCTGGCGTTAGTTTTCCATGCAATACCTTACCATCAGAAAAAATCGATAAAATCATGCTATTTTGGGAAATTGAGTTCAAATTCAAGATGACATATTTTCGACAATATCTTTCACAAATTGTCAGGATTTAAAAAAAAAATTTACAGCGAGCATCATGTCTACTCCAAGGAGCTATATGGCCCTTTTTATTCCAATAGGATACATTATTACTGGAAAAAATCGGTTAATTAAATCATATGTGGCACACATAGCAAACCGATTTGTGTATTAAACACAAAACCACAGACTGTCTAGGGGACGCAACTCGACCTTTTTAACTCTCGGAACACGTAGGGTAAGTATCCCCAAATGTATAAAAATGTACAAAAACGGCAAAAAAAGCTAGCAGCAATGTGAGTGACAACAACGAAAAAGTCAAAAGTGACCAAACTGAACAAACGAATTGAAAAGGTTTTTTGGTGCACACGACAAAAGCGGTTTATAATAAACCAAGAGTTTGCGAGTAGCGTCCGAGGACCCTTAGGGTACGTCAAAAATTTAAGGTAAAACGTTTGGGGTGGTAGTTATAAAGAAAGTTTAAACAAAAAAAGGATTCGAATAACTTGCGGCTGCAGCAGCTATTAGCAGAAGTGGCGGTGTTGGGGGTAAAGTCTCGAATGTAGTTTCTTCCTGATAGGAATTGGTTGGGTTGAATTATCGATAGCTGTTTGATAGTTATTTGGGAGTGAAGAGAATACATTGCAACCTACACATGCGCCTTCGTTCCATAGAGGGAAAGGACTAGATTGGGATTATCGTTGCCTACTAGGGGCTCTTACATACCCGAGCAACGCCGGGTTATGCTGCTAGTGCATATATATATATATGTATATATATATATATATATATATATATATATATACATATATATATGTATATACATGCATACATATATATATATACATATATATATATATATATATATATATATATATATTATATATATTAATAATATATACATATATATATATATATGTATGTATGCATGTATATGCATATATATATATGTGTGTATATATAAGCAATGTTAATAAGTAAATAAATTATATCCATTAAATCTCTCCATTTTCTTACTTAATAATATTATACATATATACACACATATATATAATACATATATGTATATCTATCATCTATCTACTATCTATCTATCTATCTATCTATCTATCTATCGATCTCTCTCTCTCTCTCTCTCTCTCTCTCTCTCTATATATATATATATATATATATATATATATATATATATATACCGGAGTAAACACATAAATGTGAACAAGGTGGAAAAAAGAGTACTCAAATACCAGTGGTAGAGTATATGCTTTATTTTAAGCAGCAGAAAATTCAACAAAATCTGTTACTCTGAGTTTCTCGTTGCCGTTCATCAGACAGTTCTTGCTAGAATGGAACATATATATTAATTCAATCTATACTCTTACAAACGCTACACCTTTAAAAAGAAATGGACTTGTTTGATTGGCCCTTTAGAAAAAACGGTCAATCTTCGAGCGATAAACAAAAAGGTCAAAAATATATGTATATATATATAAAAACTTATAAAAATTATAAAATCCGAGGAAAATACCGAGG
This sequence comes from Octopus sinensis, assembly GCF_006345805.1. NCBI lineage: Eukaryota > Metazoa > Mollusca > Cephalopoda > Octopoda > Octopodidae > Octopus > Octopus sinensis. The sequence goes on from NC_043004.1 coordinate 9,262,490, forward strand.
AAAAAACCTGTTGCCGTTAATGAAGACAGTACAAATTAATGCATAGAAATTAAACCTGTTATAAATACTGCAATACATATTTATATTAAAATCCACATATATATATCAACATACACAAAAGGATGCGCGTAAACGCCATACATACATATACAGACGTATGAATATGAATCTAAATTATACACATAAAAGCATGTGTACATATATTCACGCAAAACGTCTCGCACGCAAGCTAAAATTCATCTATGTAGCAATTCTCATATACTGAGCAAGGAGGGGGAACGAAAGAAAGGGAAAGAGAGAAAAAGGAACGAAGGAGGGGTGGGAAAAAAATTTGTAGCGATGTTATTTGGCATCTATAGAGGCCAGTATACATACACAAGTTTGAATCGATACATATACATACCGTCGTGTGTATGCGTGCTTAAGCACAAGCATACTTTCACTTACACATACACAGATACGCATGCTTACAAATACATATGCTTTGCTATACACAAACTTATATAAACATTCTAAATTTGACAACATTGCTTTTTTTATATAAAAAAAAAAACATTGCTTTTAAAAATTCGGTGCATTAATAAAAATATATACGAAAGACCTATAAAATAAAATATAACATCCTATTTTGGGTCATTTATAAATAATCAAGGTAATATAAATAATCAAGGTAATCTTATGCAATACAATAACATGAAAACAAAGTTTGTAGGTTTTTCCTAATATATATGTAGAAACAATAAGACTTTGCTATAGGTCCGTTGCAGCGCTCAAGAGTCAAAATCAAAATCAAAAAATCAAAATACAAAATATATACTCTATCCATATGGTATATTTATATTCGACATTTTAAATTTAGCCTTGTGCCTACATAAGTTCATTAATTCACTTCTTTGATTCAAAGAATTATTGTCTTTGAATAATATATGCATTTTTTCTAATAAGCAAAGCTTGCACTTGAAATTATATTTGTAAGCTCCATGCCTGTATGGTGCCGCCCTGTCCAGAATGCTCCATGTCACGTGAAAGGTGGGGCTTCCTTTTCTTTTAGTTCCCAGACATATTTTGGCTAGACTGGTTTTCTTTCTATTTCTGGGTATTTAAAAGAATTCTTATGAGAATAAAATCTTGTTTTAAATGAATTTTCTGAAGCCCCTGTGTATGTCTTGTATTCTGATGAGCCTTCCACTTGCACCTTGGCTCTATAAACTACTCCTTTCACTAGACATTTCCCTTCTAACGGACAGGAGCTTTCGTTTTTGCAATTACATTTCTTAATGGGCTCGGCACCATGTCTAATCTCAATTAGCTTCCTATTATGTTGGCTAATGTAAGAGGCGAAATTTCTGCAACAAGAATAGCTAACCTTCAGGGTTCTTCTATTTAATATTCTGTAGAATTTATGACCCTGCCTAAAATGCTTAGAGACTAATCTCAAAAATTCCTTACCTATATTAGTCTTTACGGCCAAATTGAAAGCCGGGTTGAACCACAAAACTTTCCTAGTCCTAGTTCTTCGTGCAGCATTATTATTAGCATTAAGCTGGTTGAACTGGATCTTCTCCGAGAATCCACTATTCTTTAATGCGCTATCGTAATAAGGTGCAGCATTATGGAATGCTGCCTCGTCCGAAGAAATTGAAGATATTCTTCTACCTACATTGCTGACTAAGTTGCTAAGGATAACTGGTGGATGGTTCGAATCTTTGCTAATATACGATAGCTTTTCATTGGGCTTACGGAAAGGTTTAAATCTATCCGATCTTGCATTAAAATTTACGTCTAAAAAATCTACACTATTCAGGTTAGTATCTATCGTAATCCGTAAGCCCATCCTTTGAAAGAAAGCTATAAGGTCCTTCCTAAGTCTATCTGATTCATGGCCGTTTAGATTATGCGTGGCTATAAGGCCGTCATCCCTATATAGACCTGCATCTATAAATGGGAATTCTATTTTTAGATTATGGAGAATAAAAGCTCCTATGAGCATACATAATTCAGCCCCGTCGTATGCCCCCATCGGTACATCGAAAAGAGAATCCTCAGTCTTCTTAATCCAGGTGGAATCCTCGAAAAACAGAAGCGATTTCCTCGCATGCATAATAATTTCAATTTCCGAGCTATCGATGTTGACATACTGCTTGGCGAAGTCCAATGCCCTTAGGAGCAACGTCCTAGATATCGACGGGTAAAAGTCAATAATGTCGAATTGTGTGAAACTACAATTATTCTTATAGCTAATACCTTTAAACCACTCTATAACTGACTTACTATTCTTCCAAATTCTCAAGTCTACTTCACTATCTAATTTAACTAAAATACGGTCTAAAATATTTTTGCTAATAATTCCTATCTCAGTTTTAGCCGGATTTATCAATCTACATTTGGGGTTTCTACTAAAATTGTCTTTATGGTCTTTCAGAGTAATAAAAGCTGGTCGTGGTGAAAGGTATTCAATCCTATCGCTAATCTTAAGATCGTTAGCTATTCCTCTTGCTTCTAAGTTCACCTCTTTGTATATATTCGTGTTGTCTTTTTTGTACGTGTCCGTGACACTATTCGAAATCAGGCGTTTATAAACGTCCTTATCAAGTGCATATAAGTTCCTTGTCTTGTCAGAATTAACGAAGATCTTATTCGAGCCGTTAATTTCCTTAATTTTTTCTCTCATGTTTTTTTGCAATTGGTTGGTAATTTGCGGAATTTAATTTTCCTAATAAGCTCGAAAAGGTCTTTCTCGAAGGCTTCTAATTCCGGAATCGGTGGTGGGTTTCTGGGAGATTTAAATCCATATTTGTTACCTTCTATTTTCTGTTTATTATCAAAGAAGAAGGCTTTCCATCTCAGTCTTCTAATAAACTCTTCTGTTTTCTCTATAAGACCTTTGATATATTGTTTCTGTGCAGGGATAGGTATATTTTTCTGAGAAAAATCCAGCGGGTAAAGTTCCATCTTTTTCAGCTGTTTGTTCTTCCTACTTGTGCAGAGTCGCTCAAACTTTTACAAGGAGCGGGTTAGACCGGAGTAAACACATAAATGTGAAACAAGGTGGAAAAAAGAGTACTCAAATACCAGTGGTAGAGTAATATGCTTTATTTTAAGCAGCAGAAAATTCAACAAAATCTGTTACTCTGAGTTTCTCGTTGCCGTTCATCAGACAGTTCTTGCTAGAATGGAACATATATATTAATTCAATCTATACTCTTACAAACGCTACACCTTTAAAAAGAAATGGACTTGTTTGATTGGCCCTTTAGAAAAAACGGTCAATCTTCGAGCGATAAACAAAAAGGTCAAAAATATATGTATATATATATAAAAACTTATAAAAATTATAAAATCCGAGGAAAATACCGAGGAAAAAACCTGTTGCCGTTAATGAAGACAGTACAAATTAATGCATAGAAATTAAACCTGTTATAAATACTGCAATACATATTTATATTAAAATCCACATATATATATCAACATACACAAAAGGATGCGCGTAAACGCCATACATACATATACAGACGTATGAATATGAATCTAAATTATACACATAAAAGCATGTGTACATATATTCACGCAAAACGTCTCGCACGCAAGCTAAAATTCATCTATGTAGCAATTCTCATATACTGAGCAAGGAGGGGGAACGAAAGAAAGGGAAAGAGAGAAAAAGGAACGAAGGAGGGGTGGGAAAAAAATTTGTAGCGATGTTATTTGGCATCTATAGAGGCCAGTATACATACACAAGTTTGAATCGATACATATACATACCGTCGTGTATATATATATATATATATATACACAAACATATATAATATATGTATAGACATACATACATACGTATACGTGTATTTTTTACTTTCATTGCAGATCATTTTGTGCCATAGCAGTTAAATTCTTGTCCTCGATGTTGTCTTTGAAAATGGGTTGAGATCAAGCCCACATCAAATACTGCATGCTCTATGAATTTAAAAGGGAGTCTGCATCACTGGAAGCGGCAAGAAAAATTCGTTGCCGACGACCCGACAGGTTGTACAGGGGTTACACACAAGAGCGACCTGACATATACATACATACATACATACATACATACATACATACATACATACATACATACATACATACACACATACATATATACATACATACATACATGCATACACACACACGCGCGCGTGCGCATACACACACACATATACATACGTATATCTATATATACGTGGTCTGATCAATAAGAATCCGGAGTAAAGCTGCTAGGCACAGATTGACCTTGAACTCTGCTGTGCATGCACCCTATGATTTAATATTCTGGCTCACTTCCGCTGTTTATATCAGTGCTTGGAAATCAAGTGTGTATTGTGTGATCCTCGCAATGATTATGACAGAGAAAACTGAACAGAGAATCTGCATCAAAATATACCAAAAGCTTGGCGTTATCTGCTCAGAGGCAAAATTTCCAAAAAGATTTCACCGCTTCCGACACAGTTAAGGAGATCTTGTGCAACTGAAGCCCGAGAGTCTTTTCGGTTAGCTGAAAGCAGTTTTGGTACAAACTTGGCAGACACGCGTCTCATAACCAAATCTTCAGCGATAAGGACTGAACTGAACCGTAACTAATCTGCACATCCTCTGATAACTCACGGATGGTGATTCAACGATTTCTCCTCATAGCTGTACGCATATCTGCGATGTTTTTCTCAGTTCTGCTGGTTGCGGGTCTCCCTGAACGTTCGTCAATATCCACATTTTTCGGCCATCTTGAAAACGTCTGAACCACTCTTACATTTGTGTGTGGCTCCTACACTCATCTCCATACACTTTCTGCAACTTTGCTTAGGCCTCTGAGCAGGTATCACCATGACAACTTTCTCTGTTATAGTTAATGTGATGTTCACACGCTACACACTTTCCTTCCAAGCGCTGCTGTAAGCATTGGAATTGAGCAAGATCATTAAAACTTAGTGCACTTGCACAGCAGAGTTCAAATTCAATCTTTGTTCAGCAGCTTTACTCTGCGTGCTTTAGCTTCGTTACTATGGCAACAGTCCGGAGAATTATTTATCAGACCTCATATATCTACACACCCACACACCTACACACATCCACACACGTCCACACACACACGACACGTCCACACACGCACGCCCACACACACACGCTCACACACACACACGCCCCCACACTCACACGCATTCTTGAAACCATAGCTTCTGTCACAGATTTAGCTATATCTATTCCATCTTTTATTGATTCCTTCTGGGCAAAGTATAATGGCTTGGAACCTTTTGATATCTTCTTGGGCTGTTGTGATGGAACTAAAGTCTCTGCAGTTGTATACGATAATATATTTTAGACTTCCTGTTATCTGAATTTCACTTTATAGAATTAGGATTACAAAGAGTCAAAGTAGGCTTATTTACGAACGCTCGAATTTTTCCTCTCAAAGCAAAGTGCAAATACCACCAATGGGACAAACTTACAAAATATGAAATACTTTTAGAAGTTTTATTCTTAAAATGCTAACGTCGTCAGCTTTATAAACATTGCACACAATCTAATTTCAAGTATTTACTACCCTTATAGGAGAAAGAAATGAAATTACGCCTTATTTACGAACGCTCGAATTTTTCCTCTGAAAAATTCATCTTGAAACAAATATAATTGAATTTTTGATATATCTTCTGACGGAGAATGTATCTTGCCAGGACGATTTAATAAGAACGGACAACAGCGATTTGATCTAATACATCCTTTCACACCAATTAATGCTAGCAATACGAGAAGACGGAAAGACATATGGTATAACTGTCCTTTTTATTTGAACATCAGATTTAATATTGCTTATACTTTTAAAATTTTATCAGTAAATACTTTCATAAAATTTTTGATAGATATAACCTTAAAGTAAGTTACGGCTGTACAAATAATTTCGTCTCTTCAACAGCTATTCATGTTCTGTGACTTAATCGTAAATCCTTATAATTTCGAAAAATAGATAAGACAAAGTAAGTACTACCACACTAGTGTTCATATGATCAGCTATACATCATACTTACTCATATCTTTGGCACTTGGAAAGTTCTTATGGGTAGGTTCTACCCATTTAGTCAGTGGAATACAATCGTTTTTCACCGAATATTCTGTCGGTACATTCGTTTTCGTATCGCGAACTGAAGAAATAGTGTAATACGGTTCTTGCTGTTCCAGTAATAGCCGTTGGACGGTTTCAGTATTATAGGAATTGGTCTGTGAATTCTGATTTATATTTGATGTAGAAAAATGATAAGGTTTGTTCGATGTAAAATGTTCTTTGACCTTGCATTTGTACGATCGACATAAGTTTGAAGTTTTATAAATATCACGGTTGTAGATATCATATAAGGATGGATGTTGCAGATAGTTTTGATAAAATATATGGTTATGCAACGACGCAGACTTTAGTTGGTATCGTTGTTTATGATGCTGCTGATGTTGTTGTTGGTTATGGTGGTGGTTGTGGTGGTGGCGATGATGGTGCTGGGATTGTTGATGACGCCTCTTTTGAGGATACCCTTGTGCATAGTGCAGTATATAATGTTGCGCTGGCGTAGAACTGTTATAATCAGAAGATTTCTCATAAAAGCTAGTATCTGTAGAAAAGTTTTGCAGGATGCCGTGATTTGGTAAAATCTGTGGCAATAAGCAGCTGGAATTGCTATCTTGATTGTGATCTTTATTAAACTGAGGGACTTCATTATTGCTGCCACCCGAGAAAAAACAAGACTTGGTATTTTGCTGTTGCCTTAAAGATGGCATCTTTTCGGTGGGATAAAAAAATGGTGACTGTTTTTGTCTCTGCAGCAGATTGTACTCATGTTTGTCTTCATATTGTCTTTCATTTATATCTACTTGTTTCTTTGTCTTAGAGCTGAGTACATTCTGTAGATGTTTACTACATTCCGCCGTTAAGTACTCTTCAACAGGATAAGGTTTCAAGTGATGCTTTTCAGTAATTTTGTTGGTTCTCTTCAAACTATTTTGCTCTTTTAAATTTGCACCATTTTTAGATTGAAAGGATGCGTCTCTTGTATGCATAAAATTCTTCTCGCTGGTGTTACAATTATCCATCTCTTGGATTATTCTACGAGGAAAATAACACCTTATTAATTAATCGTCACATTTTAAAATAACGAAAGATTAACACAAACATCACACCTCCACAACGACTTCATACAGAAATTTTATCTTCTACGATCCGTGCTTGTCTCGCACCATCAAAATGTTTACCTTTCGGTTCAAGGCGTCCTTCCATGTGACTCAGAATGAGACAATTTGGTGCAGCTGTTTAGGCACAAATGATTTGGCACGGCTGACTGGATATTCAGCCTGTTCTGGTGAAAGGACGTTTTGTTACTGATTGCAAACAATCCCCCTACACATATGCACGCGCGCCTGCACACACACACAAAGACACGCACAGATACGCATGTGCACGCTTAGAAATATACACGCTAAGATAGAGTGTGTGAGAGAGGGAATTACATTTTATTATCTGAACGCGATTGTCATAAGCATCTTCCCTTCAAACGCAGAAAGAGAAATATGCTCAGAGAGAGAGGGGGGAGAGGGGAGAAAGAGAGAGTGGGGAGAGAGAGAAGGGGAGAAGGATGAGAGGTATTAAAAAGAGAGAAACATTAAAACCTCTTATGTTAAATAAAGTAGCGTCAAATCATCAACGTCAAATAAGCGGCGCCAAAACGGCTGCGCAGAAACGTCTCATAACTGCATGTTGCTTTCATATTTTTTTGAAGAGGTTTAAGGAAATTAGCTATTATTTCTAACAAATCTAGCGTCCACACAAATAATAATTGTTGCTGTTTATCTTCTCACCCGTCTCTGATCAAAACTGTGGTGAAAGATGTCACAAAAGTCCGCATAATTTTTCTTACAGTTTTACTGAAATTTGTGTGACTAGAAAAACATTATCGAGTGTGTCTGATTGTGATTTGAAAGAAATATTGCTGTTATATCTAGTAGACTCCTTTGCCACCTTAAAAAATTATAGTCATGAGCTGCAAGCAACAATAATCTCCCTCAAGAACAGTATTTCCCAAAGCTAGTTCTTTGAAAATATCTTCGTTCACACAATTTCAGATGTCGCTTAGTAATTTAGAAAATATAGGAGCATTCTGAAAAAATGAAGTCTTTATACGTTTCTTTTTGTAAGAATAAATTATTTCCTTATTCTTTTATTCGTTGCATTGTGGTCATACTGGAGCACCGCTCTGAAGGGGTTTTTTGTCAACCAAATCCATTGCAGTTCTCTATCGTTTATTTTGTTTAACCGCTAAGTTACAGAGTCATATAGAAATTTACACGGGCCGTCAAGTGGTGAGAGGCAAACTCAAACAAACACACAAACACACGATGGGCTTCTGTAGAGTTTCTCTTAAACAAAGTGATCACAAGGGATTGTGATAGTAGGAGACAATTGTTCCAGGTGCCGTGTTTCTTCACTACACAGTCACGTCCCTAAAAAGGGATGTTGCCTATATATATATATATTATATATATATATATATATGTGTGTGTGTGTTGTGTGTGTGTGTGTGTATATAGTAAATCCCAAAAAGAAGAACAAATGCCATAAAAAAAACTCAACAACGTGAGCACGTGGTACATGTAAAGTATTAGCAGACACTCAGGGAAGAAAAGAAAGATGGTTTAACGTTTCGAGCGAACGCTCTTCTTCGGAAACAGAGGAAATTCCAATAGAAAGGAAGACAGAAGAAGAAAATCGTCAACGATTCACACGTACTGAAAACACAAAGGAAACACGTGCGCATTCAGTACCATCTTTATACATCAAGAATTCAAATCGAATGTCTTCAAGCGAGAGTGCCAAGCCAGAGTAGTAAAGCAGTGAATAAATTCAAACGTATGCTATCCGGGCGAAGAATTTAATTATATGACTTTATAAATACAAGGATAAAAATTATTAACTAATTTATACCAGTGGTTAGCATGCGTAATAAAAGTCAGAAGCCATTAATATCTTTAAAATATAATAGTGTATGAAATATACATGAAGAGAAAACCACCATGTGGATTTCTTATATGCTAAAGTTGTATATATATATATATATATATATATAAATATATATAAAATTAAAATCAAAATGAGGGTGAAAAATTGTATATTAATTTGATAACATCAATTTTAACACTAGTGGTCTAGCATATAAAAAAGCTGAGATTCAGTAAATAGTATTACATACATAAATATAAGGGGGAATTTTTTTTACCACTATGTGGAAACCCTTATGCTAGAAGATCCGCTATGGTCTTAACTACAGTGGTTAAGACCATAGCGGATCTTCTTCTAGCATAAGGGTTTCCACATAGTGGTTAGAAATTTCCTCTTATATTTATATATGTATATATATGTGTGTGTGTGTATGTATATATGTATGTGTGTGTTTGTGTGTGTATATGTATGTGTTTGTGTGTGTGTATGTGTACTATATATTTACATTTACTGATTTAATTACATCTCTTTAGAGAAGATGCTAAATTTTCATCTGGCTTTCAAGATGGCGTCTTCTTCCTCTCTTTCTGCTAATATGGAATGGACAGCGTGCCTGTGTGTGAGTGAATGATTGAACGTATGGTTCGTAAAAATGTGACTTTTATATAGCGTTTACAAGAATATTTCTGTGGTTGTTTAAAAGTGTTGTTTAATATTGTCGGTGGAGTTGATGCTGTTGTTGGTGGTAGCGATGATGCTGTTGTTGGTGGTAGCGATGATGATGTTGATGCTGATGAGGTAGGGTTCCGTAATGATGTTTCAGCAAAAACTATTTCATATTAAAACATCCCTCGCCCTCTAAAAAATATACTGCATGCATGTCTATAGATATTTGTATATAAATTCACACACACACACACACACACATACAACATACATTTTTACGTAACCATACGCGTTTATGTATGTATGAAAATATATACATATATATATATATGTGTGTGTGTGTGTTTTTATGCATAGATATACATATATGTATGTATGTATGTAGGTAAGTATACATGCATATATACATGTATATATATATACATGCATATATACATGTATATATATATATATATATATATACATGTATACATGTATGTATGTTGGCATGTGTGCAAATAAATGTAAGTAAATAAATAAGATACATACATGATTAAAAATGGGGAAAAAATGCTGCATCCATGTTGTGCAGTTTATATATATTAGAAATGAAGAGAGGAATCATAAGATTGCTAAATGAGGGAAAAGAAAGATTTAATATCGAAATTAATATTGCCGGAAAGTCTGTACGCTGTCCTCGACAAATACGTGAAACTCTGAGTGGCAATTGTATGTTTCTTCAACTGATTCGTGATGGATACAAACATACGTACATACATACATGCATACATACATACATACATACATACATACATACATACATACATACATACATACATACATACATACATACATGCATGCATACATACATACATATGCACACACATACATAAATAAATACGTACATACGTGCATACATACATACATATATACATGCATACATGCATACATACATACACATATACATAAATACATACATACATACAGCGAAAAGGAAAATCCCTATAGTGAACTATTGAGAAATCTGCAGAGAGGTCCAGATACCAAGTTTAAGTTTATACCTGTGATTATTGGGGTCCTGGGATGTGTAACACACTGCCTAAATACCAGTCCTGAGAAATTAGGCTTCTCAAAACCAGAAGGGAGAAAGCTAATTCGGAGACTACAGATCCTGTTGTAAAACTTTCCAGAACTTTATCATTTAAATATATATGAACATGTCTAGACATGCAACTATATGCATGAGTATACATACATAAAAACATTCAAATCTGCACATACATGCATACATACATAAATACATACATACATACATAAATACATACATACATATATACATGCATACATACACACATACATACACACACATACATACATACATACATACATACATACATACATACATACATACATACATACATATATACAACCATGTAGGCTATGTCATGTTCTTGTAGAAGACATCACGCATGTGATTAGCAGCTGTTCTAAAATGTCGTCACGGTACCACCTCCTTATGCAACACGATGCTGTTACTAAAACAATTTGCAATGCCATCCGAAAAAAATACTGTCCTTAAAGAAACTTAGAATATCCCTCTGTTATGGAATACATTCATAAACACCAACTCAAGGAATACTGGTGGAATATTCCCATCAAAACTTCTGTCAAATATAAGCATAACAGGCTGGATATTGTGGTTTGGGACAGAGGACAAAGGTATGTACCATCATAGAGGTTAGCTGCCTGGCAGATATAAATATCTCTTTGAAAATCAAAGAAAAAGAGGATATTTATGGACAACTGCTTCGAAACCTCCAGCTGCTATATCCAGACTATGAATTCCTATTCATACCAATAATAATTAGAGCACTAGGTTTTGTTAGTAAATGCTTAAAGGAGAAACTGGGATTTCTAGAAAGAGAAACTGACCAGGTGATTCGTACCTTACAAGTCTAAACTATATTTATTAGGCTGTCTCACATGAAATGTATTTTAAATGGGTTTCTTATGAGTCATCTATAAATGGATTTTTAATGAGTTTCTATGTATTATGCTTGTGTTTACTCTCAACTCTTTTTTCTTTCTAGACAGTACTATCATTCGAAATTGCTACCCACAGCTCTTATGACAATGTTGACAACTGAAAAATACCGAGTGATCTTCTTGTATGAATACAAGTTGGGTTACTCTGTCACCGAAGCTCTACGAAACATCAAGTGGGCTTTTGGTAACGATTCTGTTGACATTAGAACTGTCCAGAGATGGCACCAAATATTTCGTTCAGAAAATGAAAGTCTTAAAAATATACCAAGAGAGAGACTAAAATCAGTTATTCGGCATGATGAAATTGAATGCTTTGTTTAAACGAAATCCGGGAACAACGGTCCGAAAAATTGGATCAGAGTTCCAGATATCTCCCGCAACTGCTTCTTGACACTTGAAGAAAATTGGAAAGGTCAAAAACATGGATAGGTTTGTTCCCCATCAACTTCATGAGATTCAAAGAAACAGACGCCTTACAGTGTGTTCTATTTTGATTTCTCGGTTGGAAAGAGAACCACTTTGTATCAGCTTCTTATGTGTGATGAGAAATGGATACTCTCTGATAACTGCAGGAGGACAGGACAGTGGTTAGATGCAAGAGAGTCACCAGTACATTACCTAAAACCACCATTGCACCCAAAAATGTTGATAGTCACTGTATGGTGGTCAACAAAGGGGGTTCTTCATTATTCATTTTTGCAACAAGGAAAAACTGTAACAGCAACAGCCTATTGTCAGGAAATTGATTGTATGCATGAAAAATAAAAAAATAAAAAAGCCAGATTAGTGAATAGAGATGGTCCAGCTTTGCTTCATAATAATGTACGGCCTCACACTTCTCAAGCTACGGTCCACCTGTTGCAAAGCCTGAATTAGGAAATTTTGGCACATTCTCCTTATTCTCCTGATATCTTTCTTACTGATTATCACTTATTTAAACACTTCGAGCTTGCTATACGCAATTAAACATTCTCAAATAAAGAAGAGGTAATTGAAGCATTCGAACAGTTTATCAGTATAAAATATGACAAATTCTTTGAAGATGGAATATATGCCTTGGAGGAACGTTGGATGAAGATCATAAATCAACAAGGATCATATTTTGATGAAATAAATAGACTAAAACTTGAAAAAGAATTTAATGTTTCCTTTTTCAAATGCAACATTTCATGTGAGACAACCTAATATATATATATATATTATATATATATATATATATATATATACATAAACAAAGGGAAATTACTGTGTGATTGACCGTTATTAAGACAAAAGAGCCATTAGAATGACCGCTAAGTTAGGGGAGGGAGTAAAGGTAAGGGAGTAAAAATGTTCATAGTAATCGTGTAAGCGCGCAAGTCCATACATACACATGCGCACCAGAACACCCACGTACATGCGCCTATATGTATATACTCATCCACCCTCATTTGAAACACACAAATCCTCACCCATACATTCGCCAAAACATATATACATATCCTCATACATGTTCGCACACGCGCGCACAAAAGGTTCATACACACGTCTATATACGCACAGGAAAAATGCAGGGTGGGAGGTAGAATACAGAAAAAATTATGTGTAAAAGATATATAAGCAATAAAACTATGAAACAATATCTCTATAAATATGTAAAAAAATATATATATATAAAACTTATAAGAAATATAAGTAAAAATATATAAGAAATATAAGTAAAAAGTATAGACAGATAAAAAGCTTGTACGTGGACACAATATAGAAAGCAAGTCCTATCTGCAATCTCGTGGAGACCAAAAGCGTAACAAATATTTAGTCACATGTAGACATGATCCGAAAAGTTGTTCTTCAATTTAGACATGTGGCGGGGTCTAAGCTGCTTTTCCAGATGAGCCATCTTTCCATATTACAAAAACCGCACTTTCCACTGCCGTTGGTGTAATGCCCATGTATTTCTTCGTCGAAACCGTGTCCTTAGTGGATATAGAGTTCACGGTGGCTTCATAAATGATGGCCTTGGACATGCAAGCTCCATTTAGCGGGCACAAATCTTTATCCCTGCTTGAACAGCTGGTTTCATATTGTGGTTTTCGTGTGTTGTGTGCGATTATATTTATAAAATTGGTAGTTGAGCTGAAACTGATTTTTAAGTTATGTCTATTGAAGAGCTTTCTGTAAGTATGGTTGACTGGAAAATGTCTATCTATCAGTGCTAAGAAATACTTGCCTATATTAAACGAGTAAAATCTAACATTTTTTTTCGCAAATAAAAGGTTCGACTTCGGATGTATTGCAATCGAGAGGATGTGGTTGGAATAAGTGAGATCCAAATCAGTTGCATCAAAGATAACAGAGGGAAAATACAAAGAAATTTATATATATGGTAAAATGACATTGGAGCGGGGAACAGGATGTTAAAATTCAAAAAGGAGAAAGCTTAATTGAACAGACGAAAGCAAAAGTGGGGAGAATACAGAGATTTGAGAAACGAATAAAACAGTTCCAACTCAATATTTGGAGCAGATAAACAAAGTCTTTTATTATGCCATTTCTGGTTCAGGAATTACGCAATAAATAATAAAAATAGAGATTCGACAAAATAAAGAAAAGATAACAGTATTTTGGGAGAAAATGTGTATTGTACTCTTACAATAAATGTAATTTCGAATCGTAATGTGACACCAAACGGCCAGACCACATCAGAATCGAAGATCAAAGACAAATAACCAAATTAGCTCCAAAGATGTCATCAAAAATAAGGTATTCGAATTGGGTGGCCACACTAAGCGGATAGTTTGTTTGGGCGCCAGAAAGATCTGTCTGGAAGGTATAATTAACGGAAGGAGGCGCAATGGCCCAGTGGTTAGGGTAGCGGACTCGCGGTCGTAGGATCGCGGTTTCGATTCCCAGACCGGGCGTTGTGAGTGTTTATTGAGCGAAAACACCTAAAGCTCCACGAGGCTCCGGCAGGGGATGGTGGTGATCCCTGCTGTATTCTTTCACCACAACTTTCTCTCCCTCTTACTTCCTGTTTCTGTTGTACCTGTATTTCAAAGGGCCGGCCTTGTCACTCTCTGTGTCACGCTGGATATCCCCGAGAACTACGTTAAGGGTATACGTGTCTGTGGAGTGCTCAGCCACTTACACGCTAATTTCACGAGCAGGCTGTTCCGTTGATTCGGATCAACCGGAACCCTCGTCGGCGTAACCGACGGAGTGCTTCCCTAAAATAACGGAAAGAGAAACGGCAGCCAAAGAGATGGAGAGATAACATTAAAGCATGGACAAGTCTTAACATAATTTCACCGAATGCTCATAACAAATATTGACGACTATGGAGACACCTAACTTATGTTGTCTTGCATTCTGCTGCAGGAATTGGCGGGAAATGAAAATGAAGTCCTGAGTTATGACAAGAATAACATTATTTTGTAACGGGAAATATATTGGAAAAATTATGTAAGGAAAAAATAATTCTAAACATTATCGAGCGTTCATAATCAATCCGTGTGTTTTGTTTGTTCGCCGGTTCGCTGCGTAATAGTGTCTGGGGACGACTCCCTCATTACGCTGGGTGTTAAAACACATGACAGACACCTTTAATCGCATTCAGAAAATTTTGGATACCGATATTTTATCATTTTTGTGGCTTATCAACATCACGTAGCTAAATCGAACCGGGGACGGATCGAATCACCAGTTATACGAGATAATTACCGCTAAATGAAACAATATATTTCTAAGCACAAAAAATCAAAACATTGCATCCAACATACAATGATGCAGAGAGAGGCAGTGGAACCTCGTCAATGACCAGGTCGCAGTTAGTGTGACGTAAATGTTGACATCTAATAATAAATGTTTAAATGAAGTTAATAGTGATTGAATTGTTCATGTGTCTTCCTCACCGAAATGTTGTTTATTTTGACTTTACAACATACTGTTTCAAGATTAAATCCCTTGCCTGTCAAGGACTCCTCCAAAATGTACAGAAATATTTTTCAGAAATAGATACGACACTCATAGACTATTCAAAAACTACAAAACAACGTTTTACCAAATATTCGCTGCAGAAAGAATAGGATCACCGAAAGAAGGGGAAAGAAAAATTTAAAATAGAAATCGAAAATATGAATGTAGAATGGAAGCTGAATTTGTTCAGCGGACAATTTGCCAAAAGACGATCAAACAAAGTGGGTTGCACACACAGAACAAGATGGTGAACGAACATAATCGTCAGCAGTGCATCGGACAACATGCTTAGCGGTATCTCTTCCGGCATCCTAACTTCTGAGTTCATATGCTTATTTCTTTACTGCCCACAAGGGGCTACACACAGGGGGGACAAACAAGGACAGACAAACGGATTAAGTCGATTACATAGACCCAGTGATTAACTGGTACTTATTTAATCGATCCCGAAAGGATGAAAAGCAAACGCAATACATAATATCAAGTCGGAATGCTACAAGTGTAGAACTTCGATGTGACAATCGACCTTATAATAAATGATAAACCCACACTAGGTACGAACAAAGGCATCACAAAAGTGTATTAGGTTTTCCAACTCTAAACGCGGTGCACAAATAGTCCAGGTTGGCATAGATCACATCCTGTGCTAGGCACTTTCACACACGATCCAACATCGCCAAAAGATAATGCTACAAATACCAGAGCAGCACAAAAGTGCAGCTTTTGCTGCGGCAGAAACACGCATGCAACTTGAAAGCATGATGATGATAAATCAATTTTAAAAGAACTTACTTTTCAGTTGGTGTTAATATCCTTTGAAATAATTCGAGAAATTATCTCTTCAGATATGTTGAGATCGACTTGAAATTTTAACTAGAAATTTTGATGACTTCATATGCAAGAAATGACGTCATCGAAATGTTTCGTGTAATAAGATCTATTGTGAGCAATCTCAAAATAATTTGGCGAAATGAATTTGTATTTAATCAAATGGCATTGTTGCACTTATTGTTTTGCTTCAAATCAATCTTGATTATGAAGATGTTTCGTGAAAGGTCTTACGGAGATGAACTAACAGGTTTTTAGGGGTTTATAACAATACCTTATTTTATATAGTTTTTGATGGGTTTTTTGTTTTAAAGATAGAAGAACGAAAATTGTTGCCATATTTTACAGGCTGAACAATTTCGTAGAATCGTTGTTGCTGGATCCTTATTTAATCAGAAGCATAACAACGGTGGAAACAGTTGTTGACATCTTGAGCTCATCGCTTTTATCGTACTGAGTGCCTGCTCAAATCATTAGAAATCACAACCAAATCCTCCTCAACTCCTATCCTTTCCTATTAAAAATTGAACACATCTTAAGAAGTTGAGTAGAATACATTAAATCTGAATGAAAAGAAATAATCCACGCGCTAATATTTAGTTGTTACCCACCTTTACGTTCCGAGTTCATTCCCCGTTGAAATTATTTTTGCCGTTTATCTCTCCGCGGTCGATGAAGTAAGTCGAAATCAAGTGACTGGGTTTGATTAAATAGTTTTTCCGGTCCCTGCTTTGTATTTTGTTGCAATGTTACAACCCCACCCCACTACTACTACTACTACTACTACTACTACTACTACTACTACTACTACTACTACTACTACTACTACAATCATCATCATCAATCTAACTAGCGGGCGATCTATCTATCTATCTATCTATCTATCTATCTATCTATCTATCTATCTATCTATCTATCTATCTATCTATCTATCTATCTATCTATCTATCTATCTATCTATCTATCTATCAATCTATCTATCTATCTATCTATCGCGCCTTGTCCCGACCCTACCATCACAAAACTGGAACGATTACTCTTCCGCTTCTTGTGGAAGGGAAGCGTGATCCATTTGCTGTCAACACCCGTTAAATGGAGGGCTAGGCATGCCGTGGTTGCTGATGCGCAGACATGCACTGAGACTGCGACATCTCCGCCGCTTCATAGACGATGGTGAACAGGTGTGGTCGCCGTTTGTGCGGCGTGCTTTCCTGCAGCTCATCTCCTTGGCCGAACTGCAGTCGTGCTAGGCGTATGGCACCGCGAGTGCCGCGTTACTCTCAAGCAACTCTGCCATCCGGGACCAAACTTGTGTGACTTAATTACAACAAAGGCGTTCTATAGAGGATTAGTGGAGGGGAGGTGCGACGACGTTCTCGGGCAGAATCTGGGCATCGACGATGAATACCTGATCCGCCTGTTCAGGACAACTTTCGGGCCGAGACCTATGGTCAATCACCAAAGATCCCTGGCCTGGCAGTGCTATCAAAAAGCATTACTTATTCGGGGTAAGTTCTACAGGCACGGTTCGAGACACACCGGACCGACTTGCTCGAGATGCGGTCAGAGCGACGAAACCGTTCTGCACGCACTCGCAGTGTCCAATCATTTCGGACCTGTGGGCTTATGCCGAACGGCTGCTGTCACGTGCGTGACGAGTCCGCCTGTCGGCCGAGTCTATCGTGAAAATTGCTCCGCCATCTTCCCTTAAACGCGAATGCAAGGCAGTCTTCATCGTATTGGTGGCCATGGCGAAAGAATGTGTGTGGTGGACTCGAGCGAAAGGATTAGAGACAAACACTTACCTCTCTGGCCAATCGCTCATCAACTTTTTCAAGTACCACTTGAAAAGGAAGGTGAGAATGGAGAGGTAGGTTTTGTCTCGTGAAAGTTTCAAAAAAAGGTGGGAGAATGTAGCAAAGATGGTGCGTGCGAGCGACTAAACAACTTTGAGCATGATCCTGTAAATCGAAAAGAGAGAAAGAGAGAGCACTTTGCTCTCATGTGTTTATTCCCTCCCTGCCTGAGGTTACCGTAGTCTTTTCCGTAGACTTTTCTTTCCACGGATAAACCTAATCTTGCTTCTTATATTTTAAAAATTTCTTCTGTGATACGCGATCCCTTTTGGTCGCCTTTTTTTCTCGGCCCCTTTTAATCGGAATTTTACTTTTTTTTCTTTTTTTTCCCTTTTTCTTTTTCATTTTCAAAAAGAAAAGCTCTACATTTGTATTTGTCCCATCTGTGTTCAGCCCTGTGTGGCCAATAAAGAAAGTTATTTATCCATCTATCTATCTATCTATCTATCTATCTATCTATCTATCTATCTATCTATCTATCTATCTATCTATCTATCTATCTATCTATCTATCTAACAATACGCGTATATATGTATATTTATTTGTGTGTGTGCGTGTGTGTATACAAATTAAGCCCGTCGCATGTGCGTGTGTCTGTTTGCCACCACCATCAGCACTTGACAATCGGTGTTGGTTGATTTACGTCCCCGCAGCTTAGCAGTTCGTAAAAGAATAATTACCAAGTTCAAAAGCAAAATGAGCATTGGGGGTCGATTCGTCCGACTAAAAAAAGAATTATTCAAGACAGTGCCCCAGTATGGCCGCACTCTAATGCCTGAAACAAGAAAAAGATATGTGTGTGAGAGTGTGTGTGTGTGTACGTGTGTATGCGTGCGTATGCGTGTATAAATAGAGAGACACAAATATTTTTTTCATGTGGCGTTATAACTCCTCCATGAAACTGAAATCTTTAAACGTACATTTAAAAGAATTTTTTATAAACTCTTAGACTGTTGTAACTCCTGAGATTTATTCCAAGTGAATATCAAATACAGTCAAAATTATTATTTAAATCTGTTTTTGTGACATTTGTCTGAATGACCGAATGGATTCTGAGAACTTTCAGAACAAGGGCATAAGAAACCACGGTGGTTCTTTAAAGGATATTTGTCCTCAGCCATCTGGACTACTGCACTCAACTGTGATCACCCCACAGACAGAAGAGCTAAGTGAGCATACAAATATCCTAGAGGGATCGGCACCAAACTCTAGCATCGAGAGCCATACTGGACGTCACTTCGTTGTTGCAAAGTTCTCACCCATCCCTTCTGAGGTGGAGACCAGGTACTGAAACAGCATGAAATTCAAGGGCCCGCGGTTATTCAATACCTAGCCAAAACATTTGGGGGGTCTACATGGAGTAGATGTTGATGGTTTCAAGAAATAACTTGACCTGCTGCTGTCCACAGACCCAGATGAAAATACACGACAGCAAGAAACTCAAGCGAAAATAGCAATATCAAACTCCCTCCTTCATCAAAAGCCAATCACAAGAGAATGGCTATTGAGAAAGTGATAATACTGGAGATGCTCCAGCATGGCCACAGTTGTTGAGCTGAAGCGAATAAAAGAAATAAAAGAATAGAGAATGTGTGTTCATGTGCACTTTTGCCTCATTGAATGGATTTTTCAATCTTTTTTAATGCTCATGTGTGTGTGTGTGTGTGTGGTGTGTGTGTGTGTGCGTGTGTTTGTGTTCATTGTTCTAACTCCGGATACTCTCAAGGAGAGAGATTTTTTTCACTTCTTAATTCTCAAACAAAAATTTGGAAAATTATCCTGTTGTTAACCATTGGTCGATACAGCCTGAATAACGAACACAAAGAGAAAATAAAATGAAAAATAGCAACTTAATACAACAGGCCAAAAACAGCCGAAGGGCAATTGTTATATTAAGCAGTGTGGATCGTGTTTCAGGGACCTCTAGCATCTTGTTGACTTTCATTGCTCCCACAGTTCTGCTGGAGGGCAATTGATATCTCGAAAATACCATTCATTTGAAAAATCATTAAGATAACGAAATACATGTTTATTGGGGTGTAGCGTTCATAATTAAAACTGTACGACAAAATAACTATGTTTTCCTCTTCTCTCCTCTCTGTACGTTCATTCACTTCAACTCATCTAAATATCAATATTTGGTCAAAACGACTGCTTTTTATATTTCTATTTGTAATTAAACCGTTTAAGCTAGCTTTGATTAATTGTGAAATAAACTTGCAATAAATGCAAGGCGACAATGTACGAAATCAACGGACAATCGATGCTGGGAAAGAAGAGAAGAGAAAAGAATCGAAAAAGAGGAGGGAGATAAAGAGAAAGAAGTAAATATTAGAAGAGAATGCTGAAAGAATTAATGAGATGTAGGAGAAAGAATTACTATAAATAGTCTATTAATAAATGGTTGCAGATTAGCGGAGTCGGTAGAGAGAATGTCTCTCAAGATTTATTTACGTCTTTTTGCTTTCTGAGTTCAAGTCTTGCCTTCTATTATTTCGTTGTCGATAAATAAGTCCCAGTCATGTACAGGAGATGAGGCTTTGCTTTCCTTCTGTTTGCCATTCTCTTCATCAAAGCGTTGGATAAAATTATACGCGGTTTTTGATCTATCTCTACATTCCAGGTTCAAATCCTATGGGTGTCAACTTTATTTCTTTATCCTTCTAGTGCAGGTAAAATAAAGTACCAATCAATACTTTCATATCCCAAATTTCTGTCAGAAGTGATTGAGTAAAGTAGATGACAGGATCGGTAGAGCATTGAACAAAATGCTTTGTGGTGTTTATTCCGACTTTGTATGTTCTGATTTTGAATCTAATTTTAAATCCCACCAATGTGGAATTTACCTTTCATCCCCTCTTGGGTCGATAAAATTAAGTAGCAATCAAGTTCTTCTGGTTAGGCCCCTAAATCGGAAATAATTATTTCGTTATATTTCTCTACGATCCAACTTCAACTTGCAGCTAAATTTGCATCTCAGTTTTCTCAAGGCCATCGATATTGGTTTCAAATTCTGGCTCAAAGCTAACAACTTCGGGGTTAAGTCGATTACATTGATTCCAGCGTTCAACTGGAACATTTTTATCAACCCCGGTAGTATTTGAACTCAGAACGTAAAGACGGACGAAATGCCGCTAAGCATTTTTCTCAGCTCGTTAGAAATTCTACCAGCTCACCGCCTTTGAAGTCCAAAAATATCAATCTTGTATTTTAAGTTGATTTTATCGAATTTATCCACTTCTCAATTTCCCGAAGAATTCAACTCTACAAATGTCTTTAAAATTTGAGTTTTCTACTGAACAACTCATTTTGTTTTCACTGTAAACATACCAAAACGTCTGTTGGTCCCTGAATCTGCGATACAACTGCAAAATGCTACACAGTGTCATCAATATAGAACTAATCATGATGGTATTCAACAACAATACCCACAGATAAACTGCGAGCCATTACAAACGGGAAACATTTTCAGATTTAAGTCACATTACTACTACATATACAGAACTATAAACGCTTAATATTATAGTCAGAATTTCTCAGCAAGTAGTCTCGATGAATTTGTGCCAAAATTTGAAACCAAAACGAAAGAATCTTTCTCTTGAATAAGTTAAGAGCCAGTTCTTGACCCGTTGGCGCCTGATTCTTTTGATTATAAAAGCAGTTATGTCTTACATTATTTAATAAATATATTACTTTTAAAAACATTTTTTAGTAATCTAAATGAACATTTTCCTAAGAAGATGAAAGGAATGTTAGACTTTCATCCACCAATCAGCTATTTGTAATGAATGGATGACAGCAAAATCATCGTCGGTGCACCACTCCAGTGTGGCCGATCGGGGTTACAAAAAACATGATGACCAAAACCACGAGTAATTCTCTTGACCAAAATAGAAACAATCCTACAGTTGATCTGAAAAATAAGCTGAAATGCATTTTCCTCATAATATAGTTTATTCATAATAAATTTATGCTTTCATTCCTTTTGCCAGTATTCTGTCACAGAATTATACTGACATGAACTGAACCATACGTTTTCACTACAAAACCAATTTAAAATATCTTTCAATAAGTTTCTGATGAAACACTATTTTCCCCACAAAATGTAAGATAAGGGGTGCATCTTATACGCCTGCAATTGTGGTGAGTCACTTCAAGTTCTGTTGCGTATCGAAATAGTCCAAAGTTTGAATGTTTAGACTTACACCAGAATAGTAGGTCGAGACTGATAACACACCGTCGTGGTGACTAGAAAAGCCATATGCTACTATAGACCACACATTTCTGTGGCGTGGTAAAGTCGATTAGATGAATCCATTATTTGGGAGTAACTTATTTTATTGACATCAGCAACATGAAAATTAAAGTTAACCCAAGTTACAATTTGTTGGGCGATCTAAACATGTTTTTCCAAACACTGGTTTCTAATTTGGTACAAAATCGCAGAATTTAACATTGATTCAATCAATCTCCATACTTCAACAATACACTATTCTATCGATAATCCGAAAAATATGAAAGACAAAGTAATCTTCGGCACGATATGAACTCGGAACATAAAGATAAAGCAAAGGATTTTTGCCACCACTTCAACGATTCTGCTGAGGACTCATAAATCCGGAACTTCATCCATATTCCATGGCATATAAGTGAATAAGATTACAACACTCACTGTTGAACAGAACCCCATCCCTTTGTAGGGTTAACTACCCTGGCTAATTACTGGTACTCATTTACAGCTGAGTGGATGGAAGAACGTGGAATGGAGCATTTTTCTTGAAAAACGCGAATACAGGAAGTTGACTGATCCGGAAACCGAAACAATAATCACACGACCGTATGTGCTACACTCTAAACATTAGGCCGTGCGCCTTTACAATCTAACATTGCTATTATTTAAAAACATGAAACCAGAATTTTCAACCGCTAAATTCACGAACTCAGTTATTGGCGAATGTTTCGTGTAACATACACGACGCAAGAAACAGGTCTAAATTAAATTAGAAAGAAAAACGTATAACAACGGCCATTTATTTTATTTCATATTTATATTGTTCTTTTTGTATTTAGATTAAAATAAGTCTTGGACAGTGTTAAAGAGATAAACTCCAAATATTGCTCTGCCAAATAATGAATAACTCGAGAAAGTGTTGATTCATGCGGTTTTGCAATTTATCAAATATAACAAAAGGTAGATGGAAGTATCATCGTTGAATCGTTACGTTTAACGATACGATTATCAAAGATATCTGATTCAGTGATCTACATATATACACTTAAACACACATATACACACACACACATACACATACACACACACACTTAGGTGTTTATACCTATCTATTTAAGCATCTGTGCCGTTATCTGTATCTATACATTTGTCTATATATGCCTAAGTTTGCGTAAATAAATATTACACACACATCTATGTATAATATACTATAACAATATGATATACTATAATATAATGGTAATATCTCTATACATACGAACATATATATGCATATACATATATGTGTATCTAACACTATATTTCTATACATACATATGCATGCATTTCAACATACGCATAAATGTATCTATGATGTGTATGTATGTATGTATGTATGTATGTATGTATGTATGTATGTATGTATGCATGTATGTATGTATGTATGTATGAAATGACAGCGACTTCTACGGCTGCGAAGGTTGACAATACTTACGAGCAGAACCGACCGGCAATTGCTTGGTTTATAGAAAAAGAGAAGCGGAGGAAGAAGTTGTTATAAATAGACAAATGCGATAGAGACACACACACACACACACACACACACGTATATATGTGTGTATGAATATATATGAATGTGTGTATATATATATATATATATGAAATGTATGCACGTGTCTAATATATCTCTATATTCACACGCGCCTATATATACGTATGTATATATATATATATATATATATTATATATATATATATATATATATGTTCGAGTATAAGTGTGTATACGTATATGTGTATGTGATTATAGGCATATATGTTCACACATATATAAATAAATAGGTGTATATATATATATATGTATATAAATATATACGTATATACATACATGCATACATACATACATACATACATAAAGATAACGAGATAGATAGATTATATATAGATAAATAGAAAGATTGATAAACAAATAGATAGATAGGCAAATAGAAAAATTGCTAGATAGTTAAACAGATAAATATGCAGAGACAAACAGGCAGTCCGACAGACAGACAGACAGTTAGATAGATAGATAGATAGATAGATAGATAGATAGATAGATAGATAGATAGATAGATAGATAGATAGATAGACAGATATATAGATAGATAGATAGATAGATAGATAGATAGATAGATAGATAGATAGATAGATAGATAGATAGATAGGTAGGTAGATAGATATAGATAAATAGATAGATAGCTTGATAGATAGGTAGATAGATAGATAGGTAGGTAGATAGATAGTTATAGATAAATAGATAGATAGCTTGATAGATAGGTAGGTAAGTAGATAGATAGATCGAAATCTATTTGGATAGATAGCATTGATCTGATGACATTTGCTGTTTAGCTATTAAACTATGTCGATCTGTAACGTTTAATGTTTAAGTGTTTAGCCTAAGTACTTGGTGTCCACCATAACGCAATACAAAAGGTCTATTTTGAATGAGAGCTTAATCTGGACAAAACCGAACGGACAGTGGTTATCATTTGATTCATTGCCATATTTGAAATTATTGAGAAGCTTCAGTGTTTGTTCTGTTTGCTGCACCAGTGATTTCAGACGGCTTTCGGGTTATTATGAAAGTTTCTTATTATAAATTATACATGACACTTAATATCTTTTGTCGCTCAATCAATATCTATCCGTCACGACACACACACACGTCATTATACTTTCGATGATATAACAGATATTTAAAAGTCTTTTCAACTTTCAAGTTGCAAAGCAAATCTCATTTTATCTTGTATAATTACGAATACACATCGCATTTAATACGCTTTCTAACTATTTACTGCTACTGCTGTTCTTGCTTCCGCTGCTGCTGGTGGTGCTGGTGGTGCCAATGTCGCTACTGTCGTTGGTGTTGTTGGTGTCTCTGCTGGTTTTGGTTGTAGTGCCGGATTATTATTCTAACTGCTGCTTATGCTGCTGCTGCTGTTGTTACTACTACTACTACTACTACTACTACTACTACTACTACTACTATCGAATCACTACAAACTATATAAATATATATCAGCATACATTATATATAAATACATATATGTATACACACATACATACATATATAAATTATTTTATTCTTTTATTTGCTTTAGTTGTAGCAGTGCCTTTAGTCGAGCAAATCGACCCCCACGATTTATTCTTTGTAAGCCTAGTACTTATTCTCCTGACCTCTTTTGCTAAATTACGGTGACGTAAACACACCAGCATCAGTTGTCAGGCGATGGTGGGAGGACGAACACAGACCACACAAACACACACACACACACACACACACACACACACACACACACACACACACACACACACACACACACACACTCATATACGACGTGCTTTTTTCAGTTTCCGTCTACCAAATCCACTCACAAGGCTTTGGTCGGCCCGAAACTATTGTAGAAGACACTTGTTAAGATGTCACGCAGTGGGACTGAACCCGGATCCATGTGGTTGGTAAGCAAGCTACTTACCACACTGCTTGATAGATTGATGGATAGATGGACGGATTAGTAGATAGAGAGATAGATGCATACATACACACACAGAAAGATAGATAATGTAATATCTGAAAGCTAGTGCGTATTTTCGCCACCACATTCAATAGAAATCCTAATTAACGCCGTCTATGGAAACGTCGGCCTCACCATTATATGTATCTAGCCTCGGTCACATCTATGGCGAAGGATTTTCTGGTAAGAAACCTCAACGTAGTCACACAACATGCAGACTATAGCAGCTAAACCTGTGTTAAATTACATTATAGTTTCATAAATAGCGGAAGGATTGGGAGTGCAAGAGGCATTATATTTGTTAATCGACTGGTTGGCTATAGTTGGAGAGCCTTTGTTCTTAGATGCACTGGGCTAGGAATAATCAGATGCCAAACAATAAATACAATCTCAACCACCACCACCACCACCACCACGACCGCCGCCGCCGCCGCCGCTGCTGCTGCTGCTACTACTACTACTACTACTACTACTACTACTACTACTACTACTACTACTGCTACTACTCCACAGTGGATACAACGATGTAGTCTCGACGTTGTGATTTAATTCTCTTTTAGACTTTATTCGTGAGAGATATGGCGAAGGTGATTCTAGTCCTGATGCCATGGCCAGCCTTTAAACTGCATTGCAATTGCCCTAAGAGAAGAGAAAACAGCTATAAAAAAAAAAAGCCCTGAACTTCCATGATAGGCGGCCGAGATGGATGAAGATTCGGGGAGAGCTCACCAGAGACTAAAGGAAGAGAAAATGAACACGATACCTAATCAGAGTTACGAACATTTTGCAATGTTCTCTAAAATAATTGATTTGCTAGAAGAATTATCGGAATGGAAAAGTCCAGTCAGTGTCTGTGAGTCAGATATTTGGAATGTTTTGGAAGATACTTTTTCAACCGATTAAATATTCTTCCCTGCTAATAATTACTGACAAACTCCCTCAACCTGGAAAACTTTTCAAACTCCAGGAAAGAGGTATTCAGTCAATACAATCATTTAAAAAGCTTACTACTTCAAATTTAGAATTCCCCATTCGGTAGATAGTCCCGTCACAGCTCCTTCGCATATCACCATGGCCAGAACCCATGTAACACTAACGATTATATTGTTTACAAAACCAACTGACCGTTACCTATTTCTTCCACCAGTCGTGGAGAATTTATGCGCCTTCATCCATTTCAGTCTGTCTAGTCACCTACACTGCTAAGCGCTTCATAGGTTCGAAAGCATTGGTCACCGGCCATGAATTTTAATTTCCTACATACATACATACATACATACATACATACATACATACATACATACATATATATATATATATATATAATAGAAATATTAAAATTACTAAGTCTCTCTAAAGGAGATTACGGCAGCGTTACTGGAAATTAATAGTTATCGCCATACTAATATGGCAGTCATAAATATAAGACTAAAGCTGTCGCTGATTAGCTCCAAGAGGCCACCGCCTCAAGCTAGCTATTTGACACACAACCTGCGTCCATTACAAACCTTCGAACAGGGGAGGTCAGCTGCTTCATCCTGCTAGTCAGACAGCTGCAGACATGTTTCAGGGTAGTTGCCCTTTATCAATGCAGCGTAGTCAGACCCGCAGGTGTCGCTACTGATCGTCCCTGTTCGAAGGCTTTATTTACCTAGTTACAGTGGAATACATCCGCTTGTTTTCAATAATATATTATTATATATATAATATATATATATATATTATATATATATATATTCATATATACATATATTATATATATATATATATATATATATTGAGAATAATAAGGTAGAATGACGAATGATTATATATTTTTATTTACATTTTTAGCGCTTTCTTCCGTTATCGGATTTATCAAAAAAGTGGTTTATAGTAAGTTTGCTCCTCCTCTGTATATAAAATTGAAATCTAAAAAGGTGAAACAGACTTAAAACTACTATCCGGATAATACGGATAATACGGACTATATTCTGCTAATCCCAAGGATTACCGAGTCTGATGTCAAAATCATTTGATCTGTGGAAACGTACATAGCGATGTATAAAATATCTATAAATTCCATCCGGATATAATTGTTATAATCCTTATTATATATATATATATATATATAATTTTAATCCAAACGGGAAACAAAAAAGCAACAACAATGGACAATTACAGTATATTATTAATAGGCGCTCAGGAATGGAAGCAGGGAGGTATGACGTTTCGAGCGGAGCTCTTCGTCGGAAACATAAAGAAGGAAGAGAGAGAAGAAAGATCCCAGAGCGGGCAACGGGAAGAGAAAAAAGACGACTGGTGATTTACGAGTTGCACATGGTGAAAGGCGGATGTTTACGAAAACAGAGCAAAGGGGTTTTTAAGGCCAAAATGAGGGAGACAAGGTTTGGTAAACCGCAACAGATGTGTGTGTAGTGGGAGTGTGTGCGTGTGCTGTGTGTGTATGTGTGTGTGTGAGGCGAGATGAAAAAACAAAAAAATATATATGTGTGTGTTAGTGTGTGCGTCTGTGTGTAGGGTGTGAGGTAGGGCGAGAGACAGTGGTCAGCTTAGCAGACAAAGATCAGTAGTAAGAAAAAGAAGGAAGGAGGAAGGGAGGGAGGGGAAGGGGGGGGTGGGGCGTATATATATATATAATATCATAAATACATACATACATACACATTACTCTTGTTGTTTTGTCAAGTTCTAATAAAAACAAGATTAAACTGCAGAATTACTCATCACTTTATTGTAGAGTACCTATACTTTTACAAGAAAGGTGACAGTGATTAGCAGGTCGAAACTTCGAAGTCGCTATCAGCTATGTTCTTGTAAAAGTATAATATACATGTATACGGATATCTTCTATCTATCTATCTATCTATCTATCTATATTAGTATCTATATATCTATCTATCTATATTTATATATATATATATAATATATATATATATCTATATATATATATATATATATATATATAGATATATCTAATTATATCTGTCTCTCTATCTATACATATATAAATGCACACACACACACACACACATATACGTTATTTTTGCTGCAGAAAATTACAACTGTTACATGAGTGCCGAGAAATTCGTATAAGTCACTAATCAACAATACGAACTTTTGTCGCCTGTGGCACTTTTGTAACACTTGTCCATTAAAAGAAATTTTTAAAATTAGTATATATTCATGTATTATTCTATTTCTTCTGCTACTTCTACTAATTCCCTCTATCACTTCACTCAAACATAGAAGCACTCACGTATATATATATATACATACATACATACATACACACACACACACACACACACACACACACACACACACAATAATATATATATTATATATATATATATATATATACATGTGCATACGCGCACGCATAGGTATTTATTTGGAATGAATTTCGTCGAGAGGCTTTCGTTTCACGCTAAAACGATCTTCAGGTTGAGAACGGGAAAAATTTATTTGAAATTCCACCAGTGAGGAAAGCATTTAATTTACACATGTCATACATTATAGAGAATAAATTGAATAATCTCATCTTATTCTTCGACAGTACAAAATGTGTGAGCATTTAATAATTACTTACACATGGGGCGCGCGCGCGCGTGTGTGTATATAAATTAGAAACTTCTCAAGCTACCATCCGTTGAGAGTGCAAATGTGATATAAAGAATTCTACGAAGTAAATATATTCCCGCTTTCACTCGGTGTTGAATAATTTTTCTGTTGTTCTTGACACATACATTTGAATGTATGCATCTATGCCTGTATGTATGTAGATATTCATATATATATATATAGATATTATATATATATATATCATATTGCATATATATGTATATATATTTTGTATATATGTGTAATGTGTATGTATATATATATGCATATATGTATATATATATATATATATATATATATATATATGTATGTATGCATGGATATATATATATGCACATATCTACACACACATGCATACACTTACAAATACACACAAACACACATATGACTGTTCAAGATTAAGTTGTCTTCTAATGATTCTATGAAAGGCGAGGAACGAGGCGTAAATTTAAAGATTAAAGAATATCAAGTGAAATGGAATAAAATTGGTTGAAGACGCCGAGATTTACTTCAATGGTTTAGGGAAATGTAAAGTGGTGACATGTCTGGGGTGGAGCCTGAAATAAAAAGTCCTTGAGCTTTGTTGGGTGGGGGAAAGAATTAACAGTTCAAATGCTGGAACATCTCTGAAAAGATTCTTCTGGAAGAACATAAAGAATATAAAGACGGTCAGGGAATGTCGTGTGTACATGAGATTCACCTACATGCACGCCTTCTTTCAATATATTTAGTGTATAAAACATACATAGATATATATACATTTATATGCTATATATTATATATCTATATATACATATATGTTCTTTTACTCTTTTAGCTTTTATTGTTTCAGTCATTTGGCTGCGGCCATGCTCGAGCACCGCCTTTTAAAATTGAAGTCGCCTGTGTGTCTGTGTATACACACACACGCAACACATGAAGATATCTATATAATATATCTATATATATTATATATATATATGCATACATATATATGTGTATATGTATATTAAACAAATTCATATATAATATATGTGTGGTGTGTATACA
>NC_043004.1:9293335-9308335 GCF_006345805.1 Octopus sinensis
ATTACTCTTGTTGTTTTGTCAAGTTCTAATAAAAACAAAGATTAAACTGCAGAATTACTCATCACTTTATTGTAGAGTACCTATACTTTACAAGAAAGGTGACAGTGATTAGCAGGTCGAAACTTCGAAGTCGCTATCAGCTATGTTCTTGTAAAAGTATAATATACATGTATACGGATATCTTCTATCTATCTATCTATCTATCTATCTATATTAGTATCTATATATCTATCTATCTATATTTATATATATATATATAATATATATATATATCTATATATATATATATATATATATATATAGATATATCTAATTATATCTGTCTCTCTATCTATACATATATAAATGCACACACACACACACACACATATACGTTATTTTTGCTGCAGAAAATTACAACTGTTACATGAGTGCCGAGAAATTCGTATAAGTCACTAATCAACAATACGAACTTTTGTCGCCTGTGGCACTTTTGTAACACTTGTCCATTAAAAGAAATTTTTAAAATTAGTATATATTCATGTATTATTCTATTTCTTCTGCTACTTCTACTAATTCCCTCTATCACTTCACTCAAACATAGAAGCACTCACGTATATATATATACATACATACATACATACACACACACACACACACACACACACACACACACACACAATAATATATATATTATATATATATATATATATATACATGTGCATACGCGCACGCATAGGTAGTTTATTTGGAATGAATTTCCGTCGAGAGGCTTTCGTTTCACGCTAAAACGATCTTCAGGTGAGAACGGGAAAATTTATTTGAAATTCCACCAGTGAGGAAAGCATTTAATTTACACATGTCATACATTATAGAGAATAAATTGAATAATCTCATCTTTATTCTTCGACAGTACAAAATGTGTGAGCATTTAATAATTACTTACACATGGCGCGCGCGCGCGTGTGTGTATAAATTAGAAACTTCTCAAGCTACCATCCGTTGAGAGTGCAAATGTGATATAAAAGAATTCTACGAAGTAAATATATTCCCGCTTTCACTCGGTGTTGAATAAGTTTTCTGTTGTTCTTGACACATACATTTGAATGTATGCATCTATGCCTGTATGTATGTAGATATTCATATATATATATATAGATATTATATATATATATATCATATTGCATATATATGTATATATATTTTGTATATATGTGTAATGTGTATGTATATATATATGCATATATGTATATATATATATATAATATATATATATATATATGTAGGTATGCATGGATATATAATATGCACATATCTACACACACATGCATACACTTACAAATACACACAAACACACATATGACTGTTCAAGATTAAGTTGTCTTCTAATGATTCTATAGAAAGGCGAGGGAACGAGGCGTCGTAAATTTAAAGATTAAAGAATATCAAGTGAAATGGAATAAAATTGGTTGAAGACGCCGAGATTTACTTCAATGGTTTAGGGAAATGTAAAGTGGTGACATGTCTGGGGTGGAGCCTGAAATAAAAAAGTCCTTGAGCTTGTTGGGTGGGGGAAGAATAAACAGTTCAAATGCGGAACATCTCGAAAGATTCTTCTGGAAGAACATAAAGAATATAAAGACGGTCAGGGAATGTCGTGTGTACATGAGATTATACATACATGCACGCCTTTCAATATATTTAGTGTATAAACATACATAGATATATATACATTTATATGCTATATATGTATATATCTATATATACATATATGTTCTTTTACTCTTTTATTCTTTTACTTGTTTCAGTCATTTGGCTGCGGCCATGCTCGAGCACCGCCTTTTAAAATTGAAGTCGCCTGTGTGTCTGTGTATACACACACACGCACACACATGAAGATATATATATATATATATATATATATACATATGCATACATATATATGTGTATATGTATATACACAAATTCATATATATATATAATGTGTGTGTGTGTGTGTGTATACATAGATACATACTTACACACATGCATATATACATACATACATACATTTATATGTATATGCTCACACACAAACACACATATATACAGAGATACACTGCATACATAAATACATAGTGCATAAATATACAAATAGATAGACAAATAAATATATATATATACATACAAACACACACACACATACATATATGCACTTATACATCCTTACACACATTCTAACATAGAGTCACACTCCTATTATTAGGATTACATGCATAACGAGATGGAATCAGACATAGCAATCTATATTCGAATCGGTAAAGGCGATCAGTGTTGAAAAAAGCTCATTGCCCCAAGTTCTCATTGTTCATGAATATGTATGGAGGGCCAAGTTAGTTATCTTCTTTCAATTTTGGGCGATAAAATTTTTATAAAGTTGAGAAAAATTTACATGTATATACACTACTTGTATAAATTGGAGAACATATAAGTGTGTGTGCGTGTGTGTGTGTGTATGTGTGTGTGTGTATGTGTGTAGTTTCTCTTTCAATCTATCTATCTATCTATTTATATATATAAATATATATATATATATATATATAGATATATATATGCATACATACTGTATGTATGTATATATATGTATATGTATATATAAGCATATATATACATATGCATACGCATATACATACATACATGTATATATACGTATGCATAAGTATGTATATATATGTGTCGGTATATACGTATATATGTGTATACATATATATACATATATATGCATATATATATATATATATGTGTATATATATATATATGTATATAGCATACTTATACATATACGTGTATATATACTTATATATATATGTATATATATGTGTGTATATATATGTATATATATATATGTATACCTATATGCTTATATATATATGTATATATTCATGCATATATATATATATATATGTGTGTGTGTGTGTGTATGCATATACCTATATATTTAGGCAAATAAATATGTGTTTACTACAACTCTTTCAGTGAGTATGCTATGAGAGTGTTCATATATTATATTATACATACTTAGCCGCATATACGAACACCCACCTACAAGCATATGTGTGCCTGTGTGTATGCGCGCACGCGCGCGCGTGTATGTGTGTATGTGTACGCACAGACGTTTGAATATAGAGAAATATTTAGGATATAAATATTTTATATCTTATATTTGCATATATTTCTCTTCATTCTTTCGTAGGCGCATGTACTCACGCATTCGCTCACACCTACATACACGTACGCACAAACACCAATATATCTCTAGTATATATATATATATATATATATATATATATATATATAGATATATATATAAAGTATTTGCGTGTGTGGTGTGTGTTATATATGTGTGTGACGTTGTGTGTATGTGTGTGCGTGCATGAACGTATGCGTTATGTGTATCAGCTTTGTCATCTTATTTCCTTTTCATTTTATGTTAAAAATCAATTTTTTAACCCATAAACACAAAATCAATAACGACGCCTGCATATATTAAATATTGAGAAGATATATGAAATAAAACGTTAATTTGTATTGAGGAATAAATATGTATAAGAAATGAGCTTATGTGTATGTGTGTGTGTGTATACGTGTATATATGCTCGTGATATATATATATATATATATATATATTTATATATATATAAATGCTCATATATTATAATATATATATATTTGTTATATATCTATATATATATATATGTGTGTGTGTATATATGCTCATGATATATATATAAGCATATAAATATATACATACGTGTGTGTGTGTGAGCGAGCATTTTAATACATATAGTTACTTGCGTGTGTCCATGTATTTATAAACGTGACTGTATATATGCATAGATTACATAATATCTATACATATGTATTTATATATATAGTATGATATATATATATATATATATATTATATATATATATATATTATATATATATATATTATATGCATATGTATATATACACGCTTATATGTAAATATTTTGTGTGTATATGTATATGTATTGTTAATGTGTGTGTAGCAATTCAAAAAGAAACTCTAAATTGAAAACAGAAGCAGATAATAATAATAAT
This sequence comes from Octopus sinensis, assembly GCF_006345805.1. Taxonomy (NCBI): domain Eukaryota; kingdom Metazoa; phylum Mollusca; class Cephalopoda; order Octopoda; family Octopodidae; genus Octopus; species Octopus sinensis. The sequence continues at coordinate 9,297,418 of NC_043004.1, forward strand.
AATAATAATAATAATGAGAATAATAAAAAATATGTATTTTCTACAAAGTACAAAATATCAACTTCCTCTCTATGGAAAATATTACTTGCACGAGCTTAAGACACTTACAGTGTTAACATGTAAAGAAGCACACTTGTATACACATTCATAAGCATGCGCACGTGCCCACACACAAATGGACACGTTCTCACACATACATAAACGTTGGCGGCGCAGGCTCGCGAGCACATGCAGCGGCACAAGTATATTTACAAACCTATGTACACTCTCATACGCATATGTAAAAGTAAATATATGTGCGTGTGTGTGTGTATTTATGCATTATATGCATGCTTTTATATTTGTATATGCATGTATGTGTGTATGTACGGACATACATATATATATATATATATACATACATACATGCCTGCCTGCATGCATACATACATATATACATACATACATACACACATGCATGCATACATACATACATACATACATACATACATACATACATACATACATACATACACACATGTATACACACATACATACATACATACATACATACATACATACATACATACATACATACATACATACATACATACATACATACATACATACAATAAAATGTAAGCGAAACATGGTGGAATGTGCCAGTGAAGACCTCAATAAAATTTAAGCACAACAGACCTGATACAATGAAATTGGATAGAGAAGAGAAACTGTGTACAGTTGTGGAAATTAGGTGCCAAGCAGAGATAAAAATAAAGATGTAAATGAATGGAAAAGAGAACACCTACGATGAACTATTGAGAAATCTGCAGTTACTCTATCCAGATTCCAAGTTCAGGTTTATACCTGTGATGATTGGGGCTCTGGGATATGTAACAAACTGCTTAAATACCAATTTGAGAGATTAGGCTCCTCAAAACCAGAAAAGAGAAAGCTAATTCGAAGACTGCAATCCGTTACTGGAACTGTAAAAATCTGTAAAACTTTCCAGAAGTCTATCATCAAAATATATCTGAGCAAGTCTAGATATGCAACTATATGCATGACAATACATACAAATCTGCACATATACATTCATGTATGCATACGTACGTAAATACATACAAAAATACCCTGTTGTTGGTGTTGAAATTCCAATAAAGGGTCTTTGGATCTAGGTTAGAAACCGGTTCATTCTCTATTTTCAAGAAATACTTCAACAAAACTGAACAATGATATATGTATATATATATATATAATATATATATTATATATATAACTACAACAACATACACACATATATATAATATAACTTATATATATATATATATTATATATATATATATTTATATATATATATATATATATAAATATATATATATACATATATGTGATAATATATTGTGGTGTGTGTGTGTGTAGTGTATATATATAATTAAATTACGGCGGGGAAAAGGATGTATCAGTCAACGGACATATATACATGTATTTGCTAACAAACGCGCGCACACACACACACACGCATACACTCACACACATGCACACACACGCACGCACACACACGCGCGCACTCACACACACACAGAACGGAACACCTACATACCCAGAAACATACACATACATACTAATGATGGTTTCAAATTTTGACACATGGCCAGCAATAGTGAGGGTTGGGGGATAAGTTGATTACATCGGCGGAATTTGAGCTCAGAACGTAAAAACGGACGATATGTCGGTAAATTCTTATCCGGAGTGCTAACGATCTGCCAGATCGTCACCTCACGTACGTATTAATAATCCTTTCGTCTCTAGGCTCAAGTCCGGAAATGTGTGGGGAGGTGACTGGTCGATTAAATTGGTCCCAGTGCTCGACTAGTCCTTTTTTCATCGACCCCGAACGGATGAAAGGCAAAGTCGACCTCGGCAGAATTTGAACTCAGAACGTAGCGACGGGCGAAATACTGCTAAGCATTTCGTCCGGCGTGTTAACGATTCTGGCAGCTCGACGCTTTCATAAGTATCAATAATATTTTCTACTTTAGGCATAAAGCCTGAAACTTTTAGATCGACCCCTGTTACGCAACAAGTACTGAATTAATCGACCCCGAACGGATGAAAAGCAAAATAGACTTCGGCGGAATTTGAACTCTGAACGTAAAGGCAAGCATTTCGCCCGGTGTGCTAACGTTTCTTATTTCTTTATTGCCCACAGGGAGCTACACATAGAGGGGATAAAGAAGTACAGACAAACGGATTAAGTCGATTATATCGATCCCAATGCGTTACTGGTACTTATTTAATCGATCCCGAAAGGATGAAAGGCAAAGGTGACCTCGGCGGAATTGGAACTCAGAACGTAAAGACAGACGAAATACCTATTTCTTTATTACCCACAAGGGGTTAAACACAGAGAGAACAAACAAGGACAGACAAACGGATTAAGTCGATTATATCGACCCCAATGCGTTACAGGTACTTATTTAATCGACCCCGAAAGGATGAAAGGCAAAGTCGACCTCGGCGGAATTTGAACTCAGAACGTAACGGCAGACGAAATACGGCTACGCATTTCGCCCGGTGTGCTAACGTTTCTGCCAGCTCGCCGCTTTCATATGTATTAATAATGATAACTCAAAAAGCCAGAACGATCAATTATGTCCGCCTCACTGCTTGACTGGAGCTATAGCTTATTGAGCCCGAAGGGGTGAAAGCTAAAGCTAATTTGAAATTAGAAGGATGGGATCTGAACTGAGAACGTGAATACAAGATACTCTTGATCGTACCAATCCACCAAATATCTATATTTTTAGCCACATACACATTCACACACATATAAGCATTGAAAATATACATTTATTGAGCATAACGAAAATATTTTACGTAGGGAAGACTTTAAACTGAGGTTTCAGGAAATCTGAAAATTAAACCATGCTTAGAGAGCGATAAGATACTGAAATGTTTCAATACCAAATGTGATACGACATTAAAACGATTAAAAGGAATCAAGACTCGCCTAAAGTTTAAATTTTAGCATCTATCGTTTCATTATTTGAATTCCATCAATGGAGTTTGAAGAAAGAACTCAAATAATTATAGAGGGAACGATAGGGAACATATCTAGAGATAAACTTTTACGAGTATACTTATGTATTATACACAGGCATGTATTATATATATATATATATAATATATATATACTATATATTATTATATATATATATATAATAATATTATTATATATATATAGTATAATATATATATATATATATATATATATATATATATATACATATGGATACTAAGTTTATATTACATAGATAACTATATTTAAAGGCGCGGATTTACCACACACACAAACGAGTGTATGTGTGTGTGTGTGCGCGTTGTTAACAAATACATGTATATAAGTCCGTTGACAGATAATCCTTCCCTTCCCTTCCGAATGCCAAATAGCTTAATTATACACACACACAACACACATACACACACACACACACCACACACAAAACACACACACACATACATACCACATATATATATATATATATATGTATATATATAATATTCTTTCTAGCATATGGCGCACGCATATTTCTTGTGAGTTTTTTACAGTAATATTATTTTAGGTGGATCTCAAAATATTGCACGCATGACTTGAAACATGTAGTGAAAAATCTCCCATTACACACACACACACACACACACACAAACATGTAGACTTAGACACACAGAAACACTCACACACATTTATACGTAATCTATAATCATATATGCATAGGCAGCTAGTATTTCTAGTTATTTTTTTTATAATGGTTTCACGTTAGTATCTTGTCTTTTGTACATAACTGCAGTGATTTCTGACATCGTTGTCGAGCAACAGAAAATGGTGGTATATCACATGATGTTTGACGTCACCATTACTCCATAATTTCCTCCCGAAATGAGATGTTAGAAACGCTGCCATAATTCTTTCGGATTGTCAACATGATTTCAAGCAATCTGTTCAGTACTTCTTTATGATATGATATTTCTCCGTCATACTAAAACGTCACTAACTGAACCAATTATTTTATGAAGTGACCCATTCCAAACACAACTGAATTTCAATATTCGCTCTCTTATCCTTCCTTCGACGAATAAGCATCGGCTCAGTTTCTTTGAAATGTTCATATGGTGGTGTTTTCTATTCATAAATGAATTTTCTGTTTAGCGCTTTTAAGAGAAAGCGTTGCAATTTTTTTCAAGTGTTGTGGCCTTGTACACAATGCAGTCGCTTAACAATGGTTATATTTGCGAAAACCGTCACCCAGCTACTTACTCTGTAAATATATATCGGCATAATGTCAGTAAACTAAATAAATACGTTGTGATTGGTTAAAGTCTTGTATTCGATGCCTTAGCATGACTGCAGTCCAAAGGCCTAACATAATAAGAGCAAAAGAATAAAATAACGTACGCATGTACGCACGCACATCCTCCCACACGCTCACATATACATATACTTGTGTGTGTGTGTTTGTGCGTATAAAGGGAGAAACGGGGAGAGTGAGAGGAATTTTTCTGGCTTTTTACGACATGGAAAATCATGAGCTCCAAAGAAGGGACCTGGGTGTTATTAGAGTCTTAAATAATTTTGATTTAAATTAAATCTAGAAATGTAGAATCTATTCTGTTTCGGTTCCAGACAGAACTGTCAAAATACTAATTGAAGGCTTGAAATTGTTCATACAAATATAAAGATATTATATTGAGGAACGATTACAGAAGGAGAGGAAGAAAGAAATGAAAGTGAATGGAAGAACGGCGAGGAATTAGGAGGAGTTGCATATTTATAGAAAACAATTTATGCTGTTATTGGGTGGAGACCTACACAATAAACACGGTAAGTAATGCAGAGTTAGACAAAAAATAAATCAATAGATTTTATTATATGCGAAGGAGGTAATGTGACATCAACTGATTCTTAAATGAAATTAAGTGTGAATGAAAAAATTAGTAATGGTTAAAAATAAACGGTTGTTGAAAATGGGAGGGGGGGAGCGAATGGAGGCTGAAAATGAGTAAAATTTATTACTAATAAAGTTGGAAATGCGAAACTGTCAGAAAGAAAAGAATTTAGAAGAAATGGAAATTTGTTGATATGATGTGGTCAATATATAAGCATGCGACTATAAAAATGTATAAAGTACGATATGCAAGTCAATGGATTAATATATATTGAACAGTTAATATTGGGACGCATATATATATAAATATATATATATATATACGGAGTAATATATAATACGTTAAAGAATTTGGTTTCATCATATTCAATAAAGTGAGCTTATACGGTAATTTATTAGCATTTAATGCGTGGAGAATATATGAATGAGATCATGCAGTAAAATTAATAAACGTGAGATTTTTGGATATTTCTCATTTTTCCTCCGGAAAGCAAATGTTAAATTCTAGTGTTTCACATTTTAAAATGAGTAAAGACCGAGGAAATTGACTGAAAGTCTAATTTTAAAGTGACTGGATGATAAAGGTATCTATCTATCTATCTATCTATCTATCTATCTATCTATCTATCTATCTATCTATCTATCTATCTATCTATCTATTTATCTATCTATCTATCTATCTATCTATCTATCTATCTATCTATCTATCTATCTATCTATCTAGGGAGAGTTTACGAAAATAACAAAAGACGAAGGCAGGTGGAGTACAAACAAACAAATGTATTAGTATAACGCTCAGAAATAGAAAAAGTCTTTTACGTTTCGAGCCTACGCTCTTCTACAGAAAGGGACACAGAAAAAACAAGGAGAGAAACAAGGAGAGAAAAAAATGTGTGTAGTGGCTAGCGATCTATCGTGGCGACTGACTCGGACAGAAGGGTCACACATGAGAGGGGAAAGTAGGGGAGATAACAAAGTAAAGATGACCCCAACACAAAGGTGCGTGTATGTATAAGAGAGTATGAATGTGCGTGTGAAGGAGGGCTGGTGGTCTGGACATGTACGTGCATGTATGTATAGGTGTGAAAATGTGGGGATGGGTGTGTGGGTGGTGTGTTGTGATGTGATGTGTAATGTTGTATGGTGTATGTGGTGTGGTGTGAGGTGTGGGAGGTGGGGGAGACGGTATGGCGAGAATGGGGGAAGCACGGGTGGTGGTAAGTGTGGGTTCGGCGGAGAGTTGGGGTTTGTGGGTAGGCAGAGGTGTAGGTAGAGGGGTAGGGCGGGTGGGGGGAGGGGGGGGGGGGGGTGTGTGGGATAGGATGGGGGGATGGGAAGGATAAGGAAGGTGAAGTAGGAATGTGTAGGAATGGGTGTGCTTATGGGGGGAGGGGAAGGTGGGTATGTGAGGAGAGAGAGGAGGAGAGAAGAGGGAAAGAGAGGGTGAAAGAGTAAGAGAGATAGGAAGAGAGGGTGAAAGAGTAAGAGAGAAGAGAGAGAGAGAATAAGAGAGAAGAGAGAAAGAGAGAAGAGAGAAAGAGAGTAAGAGAGAAGAGAGAAAGAGAGAAGAGAGAAAGAGAGTAAGAGAGAAGAGGGAAAGAGGGGAGAGAAAGAGGGGAGAGAAAGAGAGTAGGAGAGAAGAGAGAAAGAGAAAAGAGAGAAAGAGAGTAAGAGAGAAGGGGGAAAGGGAGTAGGGGTGAAGAGAAGTAGGAGTAAAGAGAAGTAGGATTCGGAGCAAGAGAGGAGAGTTGGATGTGAGGAAGTAGGAGGGAGGTTAGATGAAGAGAGGAGAGAAGTAGAGTGAGGGAGCAGAGAGAAAGAGAGACCTTCCTTCCTATCTATCTATCTATTTATCTATCTATACACGCGCACGCGCGCACCACACACACATACTTCTATATATAAGGATAAAAGTTTATTAAAAAAATTTGTCTGTAGCCAGCATATGAAAATACCTTTTAAGATAAAAATTATAAATACAATTATAAAAATAATTACAATAAGGGCAAAAGAAAATAATTTTCTTTGCCTGTATGCTGGAAAATAGACGCTAAATCGTCTAAATACATGAAGTGTTTTCACTATATTATTTTCGACATGTGGTGTGATATAGAGAAAACATTTTATGTGGTTAGACGATTTAGCGTCTATTTTGCAGCATACTGGCAAAGAAAATTATTTTCTCTTGCCCTTATTTATAATTATATATATATACATATATATATATATATATATACATAGATATATATATAATATACATATATATATATATATATATATATATATATATATATATATATATATATATATATATATATAATATTATATATATATATATGATTAACCTCGCTAAGTTAAATATTTAAATCACCTGAAGAATGACTGTAACTCGAAATTTAAGAATTCGACAGCCATGAAACGATCGTAGTGTTATACTAATTATCTTTTTTTAATAATTTTGATATATATTTAAAATAATATAAATTAATTAATCTTATGTATTGGCTTAAGTTTTTCATTGTATGATTTGCCTTATAGTGGTTTTATCTCTAATTTAATATAATATATAATATATATATAGTGATACTTCGCATCACGAGTTTAATTCGTTCCGTAATCGAGCTCGTTTTACGATTTACTCGTTTTACAAATCAATTTCCTCCATTGTAATTAACTAAAATATAATTAATCCGTTCCAGCCCCACAAAACCACCCAAAAATAATTGGGGGTGGTGGTTTAAAACAAAAAAGGTGTAGTTACAAGTAAAATGACAATTAAAAAAAGAGAATGTAAAAGAAATCTGTAAACCGGTTTTATTAACTGAATTAGCCTTAAAGATGGGGCAATTTGTGCGCGTGGAAGAAGATGGGGCGGGGTGGAGGAGGATTGCTGTTTGGAAAGAGAGTCTCCTTCCATTAAGAATTCAGGAAGAACACTTTGTGGCGTTTTCTCTCTCACTTCGCTTAATTTAGGCTTTTTGGACACACTTTTCCCCCTCTTTACACTTGTAGGTCGTTTCATTAGAAACATACCAAGAGAAGTTTTCCTTTTCCTGCCTTTCAAAATGTTACAAAAATGCGTCAGAGCAGAGTCATTAAAGAAAGTAACTGCACGACCCGCAGCTACTTTTTCAGGATTATATTGGTCTACAAATTCAGAAACACACTGCCACTTTGCCAACACTGCCTTTATGTCAGTCGTAGAGATAGAAGTCTCCGCTACACTGTTCTCCTCTGGGGAACCTCTCTCTCTTCCACCGCATCCAAATACTGCTGCTCCTGATACTGCAGGAGTTCACCTGTCCTCAACTCCTCTGAGTGTTCCTTGACGAGATCGTTAATGTCCCCATCGTTAACTTCGAGTCCCATGGACTTGCAAAGAGACACTATCTTCTCGACCCCAAGTGTCTCACATTCAAACCCCTTGAAGTCTCTTTCGGATACTCAGTCAGGCCACAGTTTTCTCCATGCAGAACTCAGCGTTCTCCTCGTTACACCCTGCAAGGCCATTTCGATGATTTACAGGCAGTTTACAATGTTGTAGTGCTTCTTCCAAAACTCACTGAGGGTAAAATTTGTATTTTCGGTGACTTCAAAGCATCGACGAAACAGGTGTATGGTGTACAATTTCTTAAAATTAGAAATCCTCTGTTGGTCCGGACTGCAAATTAGGGGTGCTATTGCGTGAAAGGTACATAAATTTTATAAATTTAAATTCGTCCAAGATATCATCTTCGAGGTTAAGAGGGTGGGCAGGAACTTTGTTGAGGATGAGAAGGGCCTTGAGAGGAAGATCGTTCTCCAGAAGGTACTTTTTCATTGCTGGCCCGAAGACAAGGCCAACCCACTTGGTGAAGAATTGCCTGGTGACCCTCCACAAGACCTGCAGTTTCTCCTTCTGGATTTTGTTCGAGTTGAACGCTCGTGGGTTTTCGGAAAGGTAGACAAGGAGCAGCTTAATCTTCAAGTCCCCACTCGCATAGGCACAAAGGGCAAAAGTTAGCCTATCTTTCATAGGTTTGTGGCCTGGCATTTTCTTCTCCGCTGCAGTTATGTAGGTTCTTCTGGGCATTTTTTCCCGAAAAAGGCCTGTTTCGTCACAGTTGAATACCTGTTGTGCGATGAGCCTGCGATGAGCTGCGATGAGCTGATGGAATTCACGCACGTAATCTTCAGCTACCTCCTTGTCAGAACTCGCTGCTTCTCCATACCTGAGGACGATATGAACACCAGTCCTCTTCTTGAAATTATCAAACCAGCCGCGACTGGCCTTAAATGCGTCGATGTTTCAGGGTTCTGCTTCAGGAGATCCCCATACAGTGCTCGTGCTTTCTCGCAGATGATAGTCTTCTAATCGTATCCCCTGTGAATTGTTTCTCGTTGATTCACAGAAGCAATTTTTCCATCCTTTCGTGGACAGATGTGTATTGCTTAGAGAGCCTGGAGACACCCTTTGCTGTTATAATAGCCTCGATCTCATCCTTTTTCTTCAGGATGGTACAGATCGTCGACGTGCTTCTGTCCTATTGACGTGCTATGTCCACTCCACGCACTTCTCTCTCTTTATCAATAATTTCCTTCTTCACAACCTGGATATAAAAACCAGAAAGATAGTGACTACCACTGGCAACTGTCACATCAACAGCGGCACCGATAGGATTTATGTGAGACGAAGTGAACCATCATAAGGTCAGTCCCAACAGCCTTTGAATTTCGCTCAGACAACACCTACTGAACAGTAAAGAAAGAAATTAGTATATTCCATGCAAAACCAAAGCTGAGAACATCTTCAGTATTGAAGAAGAAATACTGTACAGGTATTCTGAGAGTATAACTCTCTCATGTGACCCAAAGGAAGCTGGACTGGCCTACCTAAACAGAAGCTTGGAGGAGAAGCGGGAATCATACCAGCAAAAAACAATGCATAGGTACATATCCCGTAAGCTAGAGGACAACAACAGCATTGACAGGAAGAGTAACCTCTCCTCGATCTGTAATAGATACATTACATTACACCTAGAAAGATTTACATTCGCTGTTCAGGAACAGGAGATAGCTACTAAATACCTGATAAACAAGGGGGACAAAGATACCACCAAACTTCCACGTTGCGATAAAAATTGTTGGATATAACTGTGTGGAAGAGATCACCCACATCGTCAGCAGCTGCCCCAAAATGTCTACAAGATAGTACCTGCCTCTGAGGTACAATGTTGTCTGCAGGAAGGAATGTGCTGCGGTATACATGAAAGGAATGTCAGAGCCAGCAGATATTTACACCTTTAGAAAGAAAAAACACCTCAATAAAAGCATCAATTTGGTACACACAGACTTGGTATTGTTCTGTAGGACAGGGAACAAAGATCATGCAGGGTTGAAGAGGTCAGATCGAGTGTCCATATGGAAGTATCGTTCGTAAAGCTGCTGGTGATGAAGAAAGTGGTTCGGATGATTATGGTGTTATTGGTGATAGTGTTCGGAATGCGGACTATGAATCTCCTACTTAATCGCCTAATTTGTTGAAATGCAAATGAATTAGGTACAGACAAGACTCTGTGGTGGAAACACGATTCGATCTGCGAACCTCTCAGTTGAATGTCTTGTATTAAATTGAATATTCCGTTTACTAGGACCCTGTTCTCATCGCTTGTTTCCTCTCATCATATCATTTGTACATACTTTATGTTATTGAGTCTCTCAGGAGATCAGAAAAGGAAACTAGGTTGTCTTGCGATTTCGAACTCAAAATATAGAGATGTAAAACTCCTAATACTTTTGCTGCACATTTAACCTACGCTTTCTCAGAGACTTCTTTATGCATTCAAACCCATGACTGGGTAAAAGTACCCCATATATATATATATATATATATATAATATATATAATATATTTGTTATACCCCAAGGGGCTAAAACAAGAGGGGAACAAACAAGGGCAGGGACAAAGGGATTAACGACTACATCGACCCCAGTGCGTAATGGTACTAATTTATC
>NC_043004.1:9313335-9330835 GCF_006345805.1 Octopus sinensis
CGATTTATACAAGGAAACTGAAATAGCATCAGTCCAGTCTTGAGGCACTTTCTCAGTTCTCCAACAGTGACAAATTAATATATTTAAGAGTTCAAGCATTTTGTCAGCCCCACATTTCAAGACCTCTGCACAGATTCCATCAGACTCTCGAGACTTATTGTTATTCAGTTTATTCACAGCTAAATAAATGTCATTTAGAATTGGTTCAAATGCCATCTCTTTTATAACTGGAAGGCGTTAAATTTTTTCTATCATTCTTATGTCAGCGGATGATGGTCTATTCAAAAGTGCAGGAAAATGTTCTCCCCTGTGCTTATGAATAGAAGCGGTGTTAGTCAGAAGAAAACGTCTATTTGCTGTTCTCACTGGAGCTACTGAGGAAGATTTTGGGGCCATATACCTCCTTAACATAAAAGTACAAACCCGTCATTTCTATCTGCTGCTTCTTTTGTCCCTTTTGCTCTATCATTCCACCATTCTTTAGAGTAGTCTGCACTTTCTCTTTCAGCTTTCTGTAAGCTTCATTTAAGTTGGGGTTCAAGGACTGAGAAAGAAGTGTATTGCCTAAGTTTTGTTTTTCTAAAAGAAGATCAAGAATTTCTGCTGCTCTATCTGAGAACCAGTCACTGGACATAAGTGATTTAGATCCCACTGACGAACTTGCAGCCTGAAATACTTTTGCTTTGAAATCTTCCCATAAATTGTTTGGATCAAATTGATACTTTCTATAGCATCGTGGAATCTTTGCAAGTTGCTTGCGTGTGTGCGTGTGTGTGTGTAAATCCCATATCAGAATCGATTTTCTTCTCTGGGACTGCGAATAAAATCATGCATTGGTGTTGCAGTCAGCTACCAGGGGTGGATGTAATTGCCTCGTCTTAAATTGTGAAAACAGAGAACATCTACCATGAATTTATGTGGAACTGACAGCTCTAGTGTTCAGTGTGGTTTATTTATCAGTTGTAGCTTCATTATAAAAACACTGGCCAAAAGATTTGATAAAAAACCGGGAACTACTGGAATTTTCAATAAAAAATAAAATATAATAAACACACTCGCATCCTCCAAATACTTCTGAATTGTTGTACAATTTTATCAGTGTTTATGGTATACATGTGTATTCGGACGAAACCCTTATGCACGAAAATGATCGGTGCATTCCTTATGTGGGTGCAAGTATATCCGTATTTATAGTCACATATATGTATTCACTCGTAAATGTAATTTTGTGGAATTGTCATGCTTTCAAACAACGAAGCCTTGTCACTTTGTTAGCGATCAGATTTCAGTTTCTTAAGAAGAACTTGAAAAAATGTCAAACAAAAAAGCACAAACAAACATGTATACACACAGTCATAAATGGATATGGGTGGCACAAGTGAAAGAGAGGGGGAAGCATGCGAGATTAATGAAAAGTGAAATACACACCCACATATAAAAAATATACTTATAACTATATATAAATGAAGATGCAATGAACAAACTTTTAACCCAATCACTACAATTATTTCTATGTGTTAGTATCAGTCGGTAATTACCGACTGTTTCACAAATTATGCACTTTATTACATTAGTATGATGTAGCACAAGATGTGTACCTGCACGTCTTCAGGTGAGTGGGTTTGAGAAGATAAATGGATAGATGAATACATTGATGGAAAGATAGATATAGATATATAGATATATACATTGATTGATTGACTTAGTTTAGATAGATAGAAAGATAGACAGACAGACAGATTGACAGTATGAAGGAGAGCACATGTGTTTCGTTGAGGAGTTAATTCTTTCATTATATTCATATGTCTTTGATTGGGCCGCTATGAATCCATGAGCTGTCATTCTGGTTCAACTCCTGCATATGTCGATACACGTGTTTGTTGTGGTGTACATATGGTGTGCATGGGTATATTTACGAGAAATGTGGTGAGAAGGTGCATGCGTGCCTCTGATATATTATTCTCACACATACACAAATAAATGCGTACACACGCAAACATGCAAATACATATCTATCTCTCTCTCTCTGTCTTCCACCACACTCTCTGTATACACACACACGCACATATATGTATGTACGTACGTACATACATGCATACATATATATATACGTATACATACATATATGCGCAACTACAAGATTCCTGGTTTAAGAGCACTGCGTGGTAGCTTCAGTGAGTTTCATTTTTACCCCATACGTTGGAAGAGAGAGATTGTATACAGGAAAACTGTGCTGAGGCACGTCGGATGGATTGTATTCCAATTTAAAAGGTACAGTTCTGTAACACACTGTACCACACTGATCCGACTTGAGAGAGAGTGAGAGAGAGGGGGAGAGGGGTGAGAGGGTGGGAGAGAGAGAGATAGCTAGATAGACTAATAAACGTATGACTGCTTCGTTGTTCTTGAGTATAAGATGAAGAAGCTGGTATGTGAGGCGCCACCTGTGCACCGTGTGTTTTAATGCGAGGAGAAGCCTTGTTCATAACCGATTCCACTTTCTGAATCTCTGAACATCGATGACAGATACTCCGAATAGAAGAACAATTCAACATTTTTCCTTCTCTAAGACTAATATGTTATCAAGGACTAGACGTTACTCACTCTCACACGTGTGTGTATGTGTGTGTGAGTACAGTATGACGAAATCTACCTGGCCGAAACTCCGAAGTCACTATCATCCGTTTCCCTACAAAAATATATGCATCTATTCTACTTGAATGTATTGTCATTCTTCATTTTAATGTTAAATTGTTCTTATGTATGACATAAAAGAAACATTAATATATATATATATATTATATATATATATATATATATATACGTGTATATATATAATATATATACGTGTATGTATATATATATATATATATATTATATATATATATATATACGTGTATGTATATATATATATATATTATATATATATATATATATATATATATATATATATATATATATAATTGTGTATATATATATATATATACGTTTACGAATTTATGTTGCAGATTCCTGATTTGAAGTTGTGTGTTGAAACAGATATTGTATTTCGGGAGGGTCATTTTTTTTTACCAAATGGAATAGGATAAGCAGAACAAGAGCACACACGAAGACGGAAAGTGCCTCTGAGGAGGTCACAGATGTGTGACAAAAGATTTCCAGACAATGGACATAAGTTAGAATAAGAACAGCAATAAACGAGTGGAGAACGAATATATAGTGCGTATGTTTATATGGCGGAAAAGAAAAACAAATGACCATCCCGAAATACAGCAATACATTCATACATATACATATATTATATATATATAGATATATATATATAATATATATATATATATATATATAATATTATATATATATCTATATATATATATGTTATATATATATATATATATATATATATTATATATATATATATATATATATATATATATGTATATATATTAATATATATATATATATATATAATATATATATATATATGTACGTATGTATGTATTTATATATATATAGACAAACACATTATACATACACACAGACGCACACACACACATACACATAATGAGAAATTCATCCCATTGCACATATCTTTTACGTAAACAAAAGAACAACTAAAATTGGAAATGGCACAATTACAAAACCCGCGAAAGGCATGTTTTCTATAATTTCCAAATTACTTGACGAATTACGTTCGTTTCACGAGCCTACGAAACTTTATATTGATTGGAGCCAAACTAATCTGTTACTAGATAATATATATATATATATATGGCTCTTTAACGCAACGGGCTGGCAGAATTGTTAGCAAGCCGGGCGAAATGCTTAGCGGTATTTCGTCTGCCGTTACGTTCTGAGTTCAATTTCTGCTGAGGTCGACTTTGCCTTTCATCCTTTCGGGGTCGATTAAATAAGTACCAGTTACGCACTGGGGTCGATATAATCGACTTAATCCGTTTGTCTATCTTTGTTTGTCCTCTCTGTGTTTAGCCCCTTGTGGGTAGTAAAGAAACAGGTATTTCGTCTGCCGTTACGTTCTGAGTTCAAATTCCGCCGAGATCGACTTTGCCTTTCATCTTTTCGGGGTCGATAATTTAAGTACCAAGTTACACACTGGGGTTGATGTAATCGACTTCATCCCTTTTTCTGTCCTTGTTTGTCCCCTCAATGTTTAGCCCCTTTTGGGCAATAAAGAAATAAAAACGTTAGCACGCCGGGCGAAATGCTTTGCGGTATTTCGTCTGTCTTTACGTTCTAAGTTAAAATTCCAATTTTCCTTTCGGAGTCAATAAATTAAGTACCGAGTTGCGCACTGTGGTCAATCTAATCGACTGGCCCCCTTCCACAAAATTTCGGGCCTTGTGCCTAGAGTAGAAAAAAATATAACACTTACTAAACATTTTCTTTCGTATATATATATATATATATATATATATATATATATATATATATATATATATATATATATACATATATATGGCTGTAGGGTAAGTAGCTTGCTTACCAACCACATGGTTCCGGGTTCAGTCCGACTGCGTGGCACCTGGGCAAGTGTCTTCTGCTATAGCCCCGGGCCGACCAATGCCTTGTGAGTGGTAGGCGGAAACTGAAAGAAGCCTGTCGTATATATGTGTATATATATATATATATATATATATATATATATATATATATATATATTATATATATATATGTATGTGTGTGTATATGTTTGTGTGTCTATGTTTGTCCCCCTAGCATTGTGTGACAACCGATGCTGGTGTGTTTACATCCCCGTCACTTAACGGTTCGGTAAAAGAGACCGATAGAATAAGTACTGGGCTTACAAAGAATAAGTTCCGAGGTCGATTTCCTCGACTAAAGGCGGTGCTCCAGCATGGCCGCAGTCAAATGACTGAAACAAGTAAAAGAGTAAAAGAGTATATATATATACACACGTTTGTCCGTGCGGGTTTGTTTCTTTGCAGCCCTATGTGATAGTATGTATAGATAAATATAGATTTCATATATTCATGTATGTATAAGTATTTATTCATTCATGAATACCATCGCACTTTATGTGTATATTGCTGCTAATATATATTCATGTATGAAGATATATGCATCTATATAAATGTATATATGTGTGCTTAAGCATATGTAAACATGTTTATTCATATCTGTTTATATATATACATTATACATATGTATATGCTTAAATATATACATATGCATAAATATATACATATATATATATAAAAAAATAAATAAATATAATATATATATATATATATATATGCGCGCACATACACACACACACACATATATACACACATAGAAACATTCATAGATATATGTTTCTCACTGAACTGAAGGAATCGGATGTGTGCATATAAATGTGTCTACAGAAATGTGATATATGAATTTGTATGTGAATGTACGCTTTTATCCGCTTACGTTTTTGCATGTAAATCTATCGAGTATTTTTATTGTATCTGAAATACGTGAAGATATTTCTGCATTTCAATATGTAAGCAAACGTCTCTGTAACCATGTAGCGTGCATTCACATTTCATAAAAGCATGCGACGCACACTCACACACACTTACGTACTTGTATTCATATATGCGTGCATCATACACACACACACACGCGCACACACACACACATATATATATATATATGTATACACAGGCGTATATACATATGTATACATATAGGCGTGACTTTGTGTGTGTGTCCATAAATGATTGGCTGTATATGTATGTGTAGATATGTATATATATATATATTATATATATATATATATATATATATATATATATATGCATATATATACATACATACCTATATGAATGTATATATATATATATAATATATATACATGCATATACCTATATGTATGTATATATATATGCATATATATATATATATACATACCTGTATGTATATATATATATATATATATATATATAGATACATGCATATACCTATATGTAAGTATATATATACATATATATATATATATCGCTATACTAATACATCTGTTGGTTTTGTACACCACCTGTCTTCGTCTTTTGTATTTTTTTCGTAAACTTTCCCTTTATATATTATATATATATATATATATATATATATTCATATATATATAGTATACTATATATATCTATATAATCTATATATATAATAGATATAGATAGATAGATATATACGCACACACACACACGCACACGTATATATATAATCATGTATATATATGTGTGTGTGTGTGTGTCTAAGAATTACAGTGAACCTGTTTCCTCGACGTCTCTGACTGTTGACTGATCTTTTGGCCATCGATGACAAACGTTTCTCGAGCGAGCCACGCTGGTCACGTGTCTTGCCTCGCCTTCGCAATACAATTTTACATCTTCCTTCTTCTATCAAGGAATAAACACATTCACACACACCCATTCGCACACACACACACACACACACACACACACACACACAATTACACCCATACACACACTCCCATATTATACTCACATAGACGACATCATTTACTAACATAATGGCTGACAGCTACCATTACAAAACATCTCATATTAAATTCTCCCATCCCACCTCATTCATTCCTCCTCCTCCTCCTCCTCTCTCCCCTCTCTCTCTTATTCACACTCTGACGTTTTCCTCTCTAACTCCCCCTCACAGCTTCTTCTTAGTCTCCCCCACCCCGCTCACTCTATCCCCCTCCTCTGGTTTCATTACACATCACACTTTCACATTCACCACTTTTCATGTTTTCTTTTCTCAGCCTCCCTCCCACTCTTACTTAATCCTCCTCCTCCTCCTATTATTATCGTCTGTTTTTCACACTTAATGTTGTTTAATCGCAAACTCTCACGGGAGCCATATTTTCTATTGGTTAAAATGATAACCATTGAATTGGAGGTTTATACGCCGAACCTGATCTGTCGTAAAACATTTATCGTATTAGCACCATTATTATTATTATTATTATTATTATTATTATTATTATTATTATTATTATTATTATTATTTAGTGCCTTTCACAGTGTTTTAGTGTCTTTTTCAGTCTCATTTCTGCGTCCTATTTATTTCTCTTTTGTTTCCTTACTCTCTCCTTTTCCAACTCCTACCACTTTCTCTCCCCCCCCCCTCTCTCTCTCTCTCTCTCTCTCTTCTCTCTCTCTTTCTCCTTATTTCTCTATTTTACCTTCCTATTACTTCCGCTCAAGAGCTTCTACATTTTTCTATATTTTTGTATTCTTCCTCCCACTCCTTTCTCTTTCTCTGTCTGTCTGTCTGTCTGTCTGTTTATCTATCTATCTATCTATCTATCTATCTATCTATCTGTCTGTCTATCTGTATGTATGTATGTATGCATCTCTCTCTCTCTCTCTCTCTCTCGCTCTCTCTCTCTGTATATTTATACATATATATGAAAAATGCATTGAATACTACAAGACGTACTCGTACCACAGACACAGAAGGACCCTAATTCCTCATCAGTTATCGACCAAAATACTAATACTCAGTTTCATGTCTTTAACGATAAGATGGAATTTCGTATGTCGGCGGCACCCGCAAAATTTGCGGAGAATTAGGGCTCGAGCAAACAATATATATGTATCTTCCTCTTTATCTCTTTTCACCCCGTTTTTATAACGTCTCCCACCCATTTTTTCCTTCCTCTTTACACATTCTTCTTTCTTCGTTCTTTTCTTTCATTTTTCTTTCTACACTCTCTCACTTTCTTCCAACTCCTCCTTCATTTTCCTCTCTCTCATTTACTCCCATAACCCTCATTTGTATATATATAATATAATATGTATGTATGTATGTATGATTGTATGTATGTATGTATGTATGTATGTATGTGTGTGTGTGTGTGCGTATGTGTGTGTGTGTGTGTGTGTGTGTGTGTTGTTACAACAGCCCTCCGTAAGCCACCGATTAATTGCTGATGGGATACTAATGTAAGTTCCGTTTGTCTGTATCTAAAGCTTTGGTTGCAGAATGCTGTGCTGTGTCATTCTTACGTGCCACAAGATTTGGCTGAAAATATCGCAAAAATATTGAAATTATCATCAAGAAGTATGAACTGAGATTTTTAATGTAAAACCTGCATAAATATTATTTCATTTATTGAAAAATAATTAATTACTTAATAATTTTCTGTATTAAAATATTATTCGATTAAAATAGTCATACTTCATCTAAATGCATCGTGTAAAGCAAATTTTACTGCGGTATTCATCCGGAAATAATATCTCTTATGCACGTGCCATGTTGAAAAGCACAATACATCGGGTTGGCAACTAAGTTCCCGCTGTTTGTTTTCTAATTTAAAATTTTTTAAAGGCTAAATAAAAAATAACAACTAATTAATCAATAATATATTTACCCTTCTTGTTTACAACTTCTTCCCAACGTTCAACAAGATTTTCAATACCTCGTAGGTAGAAATCACCCGATTTCAACTCGAAAAATTAATCCAACCAAGCTCTCAATTTTGCATCAGTATTGAACGAAACTCCGCGCATAGCATTTGAAAGAGATCTAAAGAGGTGGAAATTCGTTGGTGCCAAACCAAGAGAGTACGGCGGGCGTGGCAGCACTTCCCAGCCATGCGTTTGAATGGCCTCCTTGGTCATATTGGCGATATGAGGGCCGGTGTTGTCGTGCAGCAGAAGAACTCCATACTGCCAATTAGGTCTTTTCTCTTGAATAGCCGTGTTGAGTAGTTCCATCTGTTGAACATAGAATTCCGCATTGACCATTTGGTTCTGTTCAAGTAATTCGTAATGGATAATCCCTTCCCAGTCCCACCATACGCACAGCATCATTTTACGCGGGTGAAAAGCTTGTTTCACGCGCCGTGTCGCTTGTTTACCGGTGCTAAGCCATTCCTTATGCTGCTTCATATTGCTGTACAGGCACCATTTTTCGTCGCCAGCAACGATTCGGTAAAGAAATCGTTGCTTGTATCCATGAGTTGAGCGGTGATGAGCAAGCAAACCAGCGGAGAATATGGCTCGCTGATTTTTGTTGCTGTTGTCACTTAAAACATGCGGAACCCATGCTCCATACTTCTGAACCTTTCCCATCAAGTGAAGATGCTTCTCTATAGCAGTGTAAGGGCATTCCATTTTCTCTGCCAGTTCCCTTGTCGTTTGACGAGAATTTTCGTGCAAAATTTAGTTTAATCGCTCTTCATCGAACTCAACTGGACGGTCAAAATTTCCATTTTTGAACTTGGCATACCAATCACGAGCGGTTGTTTCAGCCAAGGCACCCTCTCCATACACTGCACAAAGGTCGTGAACAGCTTTTGCGGCCTTAGAACCTTGATTAAAAGCAAAAAGAACGTGTCGAAAATGCTTGTTTTTCTTAACTCGGCATTCCATTTTAATGATCTGAAAATAAACAAAAATTAACTAAAATTAAGTAGAAAAAAAACAAAAAAACAAAATAGATTTCAAAATGATTCAAAAATAGAATTCTCGAAAAAATAGATTCCAAAATTTAAAAACGCAATAAATTCCAAGATTTAAAAAAAACGGTTGGAATTTAGTTGCCAACCCAATATATACGAGGACTAACATCGTATTAGTAAGGGGCAGTGAAAATAGTAGATGTATTTAATAGCAAAAATATATAAACAGCCATCTTTAAATACACTTTTTGATTTTCTACGGCCGGAACTGGTATACCACAGTTTCGTCAAAGATTTATATTAATGACATAGGTTGTATTAATACGGAGAGGTAATATCTATCGCCACGTAAATGTGGATGTTCTATTAGAACAAATTTTACTGCAGTGGTTATCAACATTGCTTCAAATGTGGTAAAGCAGGAAGGTTCTAGTCGGAAATGGAAAGCGGCATCCATGATGCTCATATTTAAAAGAACAATCACGCGATCGTTTTACTCAAAATCGAATGGCAGTCATCATATATGTATATATATCTGTGGGTATGTGTGTGTATAATATGAATTTATATGCGTATATATATATATGTTTATATATGTATTTATGTATCTGTCTATCTATCCATCTATCAACACACATACATACATATATATACATACATACATATATATATATGTGTGTGTGTGTGTGTGTGTGTGTGTACACAAATACATATATACACACAAATACATATATACACATATATAATCACTTTTGTTAACATTTTTGATGATTTCTATAAAGAATATAAAAGTGATCACTCAAAATCAATTGAGATCCAACTGGAAATCAGGATCTTTCATTAGAGGCCATCAGTCACGTGTCGGCCTGTAGCAAAATGTCAGCTGTTACAATGAGCAAACATGCTATTCATTGTTTCTAACTTCAGAGAAGCAAATCGCGGATAAACATAAAAGCAGTATTCTTTGTCGTTTTATGTTAGAACTTTATCATTATTATTATTATTGTTATTGTTATTGTTATTATTATTATTATTATTATTATTATTATTATTATTATTATTATTATTATTATTATCATTATCATCATCATCATCATTATCATCTTCATCATCATCATCAAAATCGAATGGCAGATAAACATAAAAGCAGTATTCTTTGGCGTTTTATCATCATCATCATCATCATCATCATCATCATCATCATCATCATTATTATTATTATTATTATTATTATTATTATTATTATTATTATTATTATTATTTCCCCCAGCTGGGGCTTCTTGTATTTTCGGTGAAATTTTGATCCCTTTTATAGCCGGAGAAAAAGAATTTCTCTTAATAGTTTCCGATGGAGGATCCTTCTGTTGTATTTTTGATATGTCACCTAACCGACGAAATTATAAAATTATAAAACTTGAACATCGTTTAATATGATTTTATTTTTTACATCAAGTTAAGATGACTTTCTGCTTGAAAAGAAAAAATGCCTAAAAAGAATGTAAAAAAATAATGAATGCAACAGCACTGAAAAGAAGTATAATTAACCGTAATTAGCCAGAAGAATATTTGACTTTCAACAGAAGATAATAACATTAATTAAAACAATTCCAATGACTCGGCTAACAACGACAATGCACATACAGATACACACATATATGCGCACACTAATGCACCTCGCTCCCACACACGCCCACATTTCTTAAATGAAGAAATATATGCAAAGGCTAAATGGTGCGCAAACATACGAATGTGTGGTAAGTAGCTTGCTTACCAACCACATGGTTCCGGGTTCAGTCCCACTGCGTGGCACCTTGGGCAAGTGTCTTCTACTATAGCCTCGGGCCGACCAAAGCCTTGTGAGTGGATTTGGTAGAAGGAAACTGAAAGAAGCCCGTCGTATATATGTATGCATATATATGTGCGTGTGTGTTTGTGTGTCTATGTTTGTCCCCTCCAACATCGCTTGACAACCGATGCTGGTGTGTTTACGTCCTCGTAACTTAGCGGTTCGGCAAAAGAGACCGATAGAATAAGTATTGGGCTTACAAAGAATAAGTCTCGGGGTCGAGTTGCTCGATTAAAGGTGGTACTCCAGCATGGCCGCAGTCAAATGACTGAAACAAGTAAAAGAGTAAAAGAGTATCAAATATTTTTCGATAACGCCGCCAGAAGTATACAGAGGCCAGACATGAACCTGCAGTTTAGGGAAAAAAAGTTTAAAAGAGACTCGAGAAGGCTGCAAACCGTGTAACTCCCCCACAAAGACCACCACCACAAATACTACCACCGCCGCTCCAATATGCAGCGTGAGCGATGATACTAACGACGCCAGCTGCAGTAGCTATGAAAACACGGTAAAAATATTTCTTTTGCCAAAATCAAAAGACAAAAAGCATAAACATATCGTAGAGGCGGGGAAATACAGGCAAGAACGGCATTTGTTACGCTCAATATGCCCCAGGACCTTGTAGACCAAACAGGAAGGAAAGCAATTCTGCATACTTGCTTATCGACTAAAATACACAAATTAGAGCGAATACCTTCAGACTAAGCTGAACTATGCTTAAGGAAAATATAGAAAATATGAACTTTGTGGGATGCGCACAACCGACAAATTTTCCACACGGAAATCCTAAACTAGAAGTACTCTGCCGTCACGCAAAGAAATGAATATTTCTCATTGACACTGATTTACTCGCGATCTTAAACATACCACCAAAACCAGACTTCAAGTGAGAGATGAAATGTGTTTATCGGGAACCTTAGAATGCTGAAAATAAAAAAAAATGTTGCAAAGAAAATTAGACTGGGAGGAGATCGGAGATGTTGATTCAGGTGAAACCTGAGACACCAGAGAAAATCTAATAGAGATCCCTAGGAAAGCAGCAACTGCAGGTGGTAGAGGAAGTGAGAAGGCATCGGTGCCACAGATGTGGCAGCATTAATCATCCCAAAGCTTTGTACCCCCAAACAACAACAAAATTTTCAACTGAAAGAAGGCTCCTACAACTACCAACAACTTAAAATCAACAACAATAGCGACATCTAGCAGCAGCAGCAGCAGCCACAGCAGAAACATCTGCAGCAACTGCAACAGCAGCATTCAATCGCAGCAAAAGCGATTACAGCTCCAGCTATAAGACTGGAAATAGTGCGTACAGCAACAAAACAACAAAAGAGGTACTACCCGCAACAGCAACTGAAAGTCCCAATCAAGAGAAGACAGTGGCCACCCTCTTTGCTTGGGACGTCACAGATATGTCGTGTGATGGGGAGGGGCATTTAGGAGCTTAAATAGTAAAAAAAAGGTATTAATGCAATAAAAAGAAAAAAATGAAAAACATGCAATAAAAAATTCGTAGATACGGACACATGTGAGAGATGCCTTTAGGCAACAATCTACCCGCACCACCCCAACAGCAGCTACACCAGAACTATCAACACCATAATCCCCATCACCACCGCCTCCATTATCACAAGCGTAACCTGAATCCCTCCCCCCTCACACACCCAGATCACATACTCCAGCACGGACAAATATGCAGCAACATTAATTAGACGGTAATTGAACACAAGGAAGAGAAGACGTAACAGATCGCATAGAGCAAAATGCAGAATCATAGGTATTAATTACATGAAATAAACATGTAGCAAACAGCACGCATGAAATCTTGCAAATATCACAAAATGCCTGCAATATCTTAAGAGATAAATACGCCAAAAGAGCAGGAGACTTTCGGAGGGAATATAAACAAAAGACTATTTAAAGGACAGTTTGTGGTAAAACCTATTTCTTTATTACCCACAAGGGGCTAAACACAAAGAGGACAAACAAGGACAGACAAATGAATTAAGTCGATTATATCGACCCCAGTGCGTAACTGGTATTTATTTAATCGACCCCCAAAAGGATGAAAGGCAAAGTCGACTTCAGCGGAATTTGAACTCAGAACGTAACGGCAGACGAAATAGCACTGAGCATTTCGCCCGGCGTGCTAACGACTCTGCCAACTCGCCGCCTTATTGTGGTAAAACCCTCAGTGAAACGGAGAGAGGAAGACTGTACCTCCGTCGGAATAAGGTAAATGGGCTTTCTCATCTTTGACTTTTATCGAGTATGGCCTTACTCAGAACAGACAGTGTAAATGCACGTGACCTAGTGATGTGATCACCTTGGAGTCAGGGCCACATAATGACCTCACGTCACTAGTTGTAGCTGTGTTGCTCATCAGCAAAATCAGGGTTTCCTTGAAGTGCATTTTAGTTTCTTTGATTTTGGTGGAAACAGGTTCTACTTGTTTTCAAGTTAACAGGTTTTGGAAGGCAAAATGATATTTTGTTTTGGAAGGCTCTCGATTTAGAACCACCAGTCTATTAAACAACATCATTCTTATCTCACAAAATGGTAAAGTGAGCCACATCTCCAAAATTAATGACTTGAATAAGTTTGCCAAAGACAACAACCGGGAGATGGAGCTAACCAACATTATGAAAAACCTCAGCGACGGCATCAAAATGGAGTTTGGAATCGACAAGTGTGCCAAAGTCACCTCCAAGGAAGAATATCTAAAACTGCAAATCTAAACCTCGAAATTGACAACGTGATCAAGGAATTAGATTAAGACGGAGAATAAAATTATCTCGGAGTGAATGATGGAGACGGTGTAGAACACTCAGCTATGGAGGAGATGCAAAATGTGTCCAAAAGGAGATAGTGTAGGGCATTAGAGCGATCTCCATGCGGATAATAGATGTAGAGTTGTTAACACTCTCGCAAGATAAGTAGTGAGGTTCTGCTTCAACCTCACCAGCTCAGAGGAATCAAGAGACTGGGATTCCAAAACAAGAAAAAACGCTAACTATAAGAAAGATGCATCACTCGAAAGTAGAAGTCGACAAGGAGGGCCTAAACAAAGTGGGGGAGAAAACTTATTACAACTTGAACTAACTTTCAAAACTCCTCCAGCAATTGGATTGGTTGCATCCCTAACAAAGCCTAATGTCCCGCTACTCCGAATTGTAAATCATACGATCTTCTTTATATGAAACTAGCAGTATCGCCCGGCGTTGCTCGGGTTTGTAAGGGAAATAACTATACAGCATTTTTAGAGAGTTATAGCCAAAAAATAGCAAAAAAAATGCATTAAAAATGGAAAAAATATGATCGTAATTTTTTTTAAATCGTTGACTCATCGTAGACACTTTTAGAGAGTTACTTCCCTATAAAAAAATATGCATGAAAATGGAAAAAAATGATGGTCAATTATTTTTAAAATCGTAGACTCATCGTAGACGCGCGCTAATACCCAGAAGGGCTCGATATAAATCACGACTATAAGATACCCGGTTTTGGTTAAACTGCACCGCAAAATGTGGGAGTAGTTAGGAATCTAAATCGAAGGGGACAGACACTCACACAACTACAGTTTTATATATATAGATGAAGTCGCACAATGCGGGAAAGAATTTAATGTCCTAGAAATTCTTCCAGTAGAAAACGAAATGAATGCTATTTACACTGAGCGAATGAAGCAGAAAGGTAAACACCATGGACAGTTTCATCAACAGAAAAAAAGTTGAGTGGAGAACATGAATGGAGCAACAGGAAATTCAAACGAGAGAAGAATCTAGTTTAAATGAACAATATGCTCTATAACATGTATTGAGTACTCGCCTTCGTTAATCGACAAGAAGAAGCATAGCGTCTCTCAACGCCTCGTCGAGTGAATTTGGTTAACACATACACGTATATACCTACACACACACACACACACACACACACACACACACACACACACACACACACACACACACACACACACATACACACTCACACACACGTACTCATATATAGTGCGAGATAGGCAGACACATTCAGAGTGGGGAATAAGGGAGAGACAGAAAGAGACACAAAAGGAAACGACAGAGGGTGAAGGAGACGAAGGAAAGGGTGAAAGACATAAATATAGAGTTTAATGAGTGAAAGAATAGGGTTTAAATGAAGCAAAGAATCTATGAGCAGACGGAAGACGATGCAACGAACGTTCCCTGCCCTCGACATATGTACGGAATATATTAATGCGACGACGGCGTCTGCCTCGTCAGTCAGCTTTTGTTGTTAACTGCAACATTTTTTATGGCCGTACGTAATGAATTATTGCTTGTTTTCCGTTGCTGATTGTGTTGTTGGGTGAACGTCTCTGGTGTAACGAATGGTGGTAGGGGTGGGGGTGATGGCAATGATTGGATGTGAGGGTTGTGATGGTAATGATAGGGGCGGCGGTGGCGGCGGTGGCGGCGAGGAGGATGGCTGAAGGTAGTGGTGGTGGTGGTTTCGGTGGTGATATTCATTGCAGTTGTAAAACGAATAAAAGTTCAGGGTTGGTTATAATAGAGAAAAGAGAAAAACCAACCTCCTCCATTTGTATCTTATTCGACATGCTGTGTTTTTGATATTGCCTTTTATTATCTCTCATTCCATTCGTTGTTCCATAATATTTTTATATTGTCATTTTTTCAAAGACAGATGGATGTTCATCTGAGAACCAGAGAGATTTTTCTTAAAGCAAGTGGAATTTAGCGCGATATGTAGAGCAGCGTGGCTGCGTTGCTGTGTATTCAGCGAAATAAAGTCAGAGCAAATAAAACATCCAGCCGTAATGTGTTGTATTGTCCCAGGAAATGCTCGAAAACCCGCATCATTTATCATTTGCTTTCTAGAAGTCATGGATATCCCTTTAAAAACGCTTAGTAGTGATGGTCTGTTGTTGTATCAAGAACGATGTTGCTTCTATTGTCGCATTCAAGGTAGGTTTACAAATCCAAACCATAGGCAGCATTTTATTTATATACGGAGCAACCATTTTGTGAAAATATGGCGATAGTATTGAAATGTGGGCCGTCAATATATATTTTTTCTGTGCTTTAGGTTTACATTTTAACTGTTCTGAAGCTAAAACAATTTCTATGAGAATTATGAGCAGCAAATATGAGCAGCAGATATGATCAATTTGAAATGTTTTATTGTAACCAATAAGGACACGTAACAGGCTTTCACGTTCGATGGAAAGAAAGAAGACAACATTAATAACACTGTGTAACAATGAAAAGAAAAGGAATTGAGAATAACCTTTTCCAGGGGCATTTTGTGCGTAGATCACGAATATATAACATCCGTTTCGTCCTGTGACCCTCCAGCTTCTCGTAAATTACAATCTTACTTACGTTAAGTACACTGATGGTTCCATAGGAATTGAGTGCAAATAGAATTGGGCCGAAACTGACCACTCTAAAAGTTATCAAAGGATTTTGATATAGTTTTAATAGGGTGTTCCTAAGGTATTTGTCAACATAACCTATGAAAATTATAAAAGTATACTCAATATTGTTATAGTTATATGGGTCCAAATCCATGGCAAATCTGAAACCAGACCTTATCACCCAACCTGAGTTCAGTGATCTAGTTCGTGATCTAACACTTACTAAGCAACAAAGTGAAGTCCTGGCCTCGCGACTGCAACAATGGAACCTGTTGGATAAAGATGCTCACGTTACAGTATCTAGAAAGCATTCTGCAGATCTACAGCAATTTTTCACTTAGGAAAGCAACTTGACTTATTGTAATAATCTCAGAGACCTATTCAATGCCCTTGAGCTGACCTATGAACCAAATGAGTGGAGGTTATTCTTAGATACATACCTTTACAGCATGCATTCAAAGATGTATGCAAATGACCTCTAGAAAAGCGCCAAGTGGCCCAACGAGAGAGTATAGTGGAGAGCCTAATCAAGTGCTACCAAGATTTCGGATGCAATATGTCGCTAACGATACACTTTCTTCGTTCTCATCTGTCCTTCTTCCCAGAGAATGCAGGTGATGTGAGTGATGAACAGGGAATTAGGTTCCACCAAGATATAGCGTCAATGAAAAATAAGAATAAAGGAAATGGGCGCCAGCTATGCTGGCTGACTACTGCTGGAACCTGAAGCATGACACACCTGAGATGCCTTATAAACGAAGAAGTAAATACTAAAATGTAGGTCAATACATTATATAATGCTAACAAACCTGCCGATTCA
>NC_043004.1:9335835-9338335 GCF_006345805.1 Octopus sinensis
TCAAGGAATACAATTAATTTCTTTCGGACTATTCGTTCCATGACTTTGTAAGGACTCGTTTGAATGACCTGAGAAGGATTGCTGGGAATCCATCAGCAGCTGAGTTCGCATCTATATCATCGATTGCTAGCATTACATCCTTGTCTTCTATGTTGATGCAATCGATTATCACTTGCCCCCTGTTGAGCTTCTGTAGCGTAAACAATTCTGCAGGTTTGCCAACTTGCATGAGCCGCAGGGGTGGGGTGAAAACACTTTTGAATTGTTCATTCAGTATTTCCCAAACCCTCATTGGGTTTCCCGTGAGGAAGCCATCTTTTTGGAGGAGTGGACCTACCCTGCTCAGAGGCAGTCTCCTTGGCTTATTTGAAAAGGGCTTTAGGGTCTGATTTTAGATTTCTTATTACTCAAGCTTCTCTGTCTGATCTTTCCTTCTAATGGGAGTGCTTCAGTTATTTCTCAATCTCCACCAGTGCTGTTTCCAGGTGCGGTTTCTCACTGCCGTTGACTTGTCTGTTGAGGCGATTTGCAATCTGTACGGCGTCTCATAAAACTACATACACGTCAGCAACAAAAAAGCTAGCTGCGGACTCATAGCTGTATATATTTGCTGGTTACTCAGACGCGAGAACCAAGAAAAAAAAAGCGTGTAATATGTAACACAGGCAGTAAACAAAAAATAAAATAGAACAGTGGTGACATTTAGTAGAGATGACCCGGAAGTTGTTCCGCTTCGATTACTATCGCATACAGCAGTAGCTTTCAACAACTGAATATGTCATTGATTGGCTAAAGTTACCCAAATACGACAAATTTAACAAGAAATAACTTCTAAAATACGAAATTTTGCCAAAAATGTTCAAAGTATACCGTGTTCTGCGTGAGAAATTCCACCAGTATACAAAATTTCAAACTGTTTGGTTAAAAAAACAAATTAAAATGTCTGACCCAAATTGAACAGATCCCAGAATTTAATATTTAAATATATATGAGCATATCTAGATATGCAACTATATGCATGAAAATACATACATAAAAAAAAACCATACAAATCTGCACCGATACATACTTACATATTTACAAAAATACCCTATTGTTGATGTTGAAATTCCAATGAAGGAGCCTTGGATCTAGGTTAGAAACCGGCTCTTTCTCTGGTGGCAAGAAATCTTCAAATAAAATTGAACAATGACATACATACATACATACATACATACATACATACATACATACATACAAAAATACCCTGTTGGTGTTGAAATTCCAGTGAAGGAGCCTTGGATCTAGGTTAGAAACCGGCTCTTTCTCTATTAGCAAGAAACCTTGAAATAAAACTGAATAACGACCCACATATATACATAGATAAGTTTAAAACACTTAAGAATATATACGTCGGAGGCTCGTGTATGTTTGCGCTCTTGTCTGTGTGCCTATGTGCACGTCGGCGCCCATGAGTGCGTTTATATGTGAATGAGTGTGTGTGTATGTGTGTTATTAAATTTCAATTGTGCACCAATTCTACAGATGTTAAAAATACATCTGTAGAGCCAAGCTGGACGGGGCCGGGCTGGGGCAAGCCAGCCATTAAGAAAACCCTCGTGCTACGGTCTTTAATAAGCCGGCAAGTTAATCAGTACATAGGAACCGTTCAGGGGTTCGAGTGAGGGGGTTGCCAAGACATAAATCAAATCTGAAATTCAAATTAGTCACGGACGATTGCGCAGTCCATTTACAGCGTATTACACAGGTGCTTTCATTTATTTATTTAACTTTGTTCTTTTTTTGTTCACTACATGCCTTATGTTGTAGTTGTGGCTGCACCATCTTCTTAACCATGTGTATCCTCCTCCTCCTCCTCCTCCTTGTCTACCAATCCTACCATTTATATCTGAAGTTACATGCTTGTATAAGCATACTTATGTATATTTATGTGTGTGTGCGTGAGAAAGATAGTGTGAGAGGGAGGGAGAGAGAGAAACGTTGAAAGAGAGAGATATTGGTTTCAAATTTTGGCACAAGGCCAGCAGTTTTGTGGGAGGCGGGGCGAGGTGATTACATCGACCTCACTATACACCTGGTACATCTCTGCGTTTAATAGTTTAAAATCTGGACCAGATCAATCCGTTCTTCCATCAATACATACAAACATACACACATACATACACACATACATACACACATACTTACATATATACATACATGCACACACATACATGCATACACACACTTACATACACATATACATATAATCATACATACAAACATACACACATGCATATATACATACATAAATTGATAGATACACACATACATAAATACATACATACATACAAACATACATACATGCATACATATACACACACTCATACATACGTTCATACAAACACACACACATACATACACACACATATACATACATACGTAGTACGCACATGCATAGATACATATATACATACATACATAAATACATACACACATGCATACATACATATATAC
Organism: Octopus sinensis; assembly: GCF_006345805.1. Lineage (NCBI taxonomy): Eukaryota > Metazoa > Mollusca > Cephalopoda > Octopoda > Octopodidae > Octopus > Octopus sinensis. The sequence goes on from NC_043004.1 coordinate 9,338,332, forward strand.
ATAC
>NC_043004.1:9340835-9370835 GCF_006345805.1 Octopus sinensis
CCGCTACGTTCTGAGTTCAAATTCCGCCGAGGTCGACTTTGCCTTTCATGCTTTCGGGGTTGATAAATTAAGTACCACTTACGCACTGATGTCGATATAATCGACTTAATCCGTTTGTCTGTCCTTGTTTGTCCTCTCTGTGTTTAGCCCGTTGTGGATAGTAAAGAAATAAGTATTTCGTCCGTCGCTACGTTCTGAGTTCAAATTCTGCCGAGGTCGACTTTGCCTTTCATCCTTTCGGGGTCGATTAAATAAGTACCAGTTACGCACTGGGGTCGATATAATCGACTTAACTCGTTTGTCTGTCCTTGATTGTCCTCTCTGTGTTTAGCCCCTTGTGGGCAATAAAGAAATGAGTATTTCATCTGTCTATACGTTCTGAGTTCAAATTCCGCCAAGGTCGACTTTGCTTTTCATCCTTTCGGGGTCGAATAAATAAATACCAGTTACGCACTGGGGTCGATATAATCGACTTAACCCGTTTGTCTGTCCTTGTTTGTCCCGTCTGTGTTTAGCCCCTTGTGGGCAGTAAAGAAATATGTATTACCAGTAGCGATAAGGTTCAATATAAATGTGTGTGTGTGTGGCTTAGGTTTTTAAATGTCGACTGTCCTTGGAGTTAAATGTTGTTTTCATCCCAATCTTCAATGCTGCTGTTGCTGATACTACTACCACTAATACTACTACTACTACTACTACTACTACTACTACTACTACTACTACTACTACTAATAATAATAATAATAATAATATAATAATAATAATAATATAATAATAATAATAATGAGTCTGCTTCATTTCAAACAATCCCACAAGTCTTTCAGTAAACATTACCACCCCCTTCTTCTTTGTAGCCTCGTTCTCAAAATATTTACTTATTTTGCTGTGACTAATTCCAATCAATTCTTTAAATGCTTTTTTTAATCAATTATGTTAACAAGTTGTTTTTGTTATTTTTTTTTCTTTAGCTTTTCTTTTTAAATATAATTTTCATTCTTTCCCATGATTGTCTGTTACAGCTATTCCTGATTTTTGGAATATTACCATTGGCTTTTAATTCCCTCCGGGTTTCGTAATAAGATTTCTTCAGCGTAACATATATTGAATGATTCTAAATATATTCCGAAAATGTCAGAGAAGAACTGTTGTTTGGTCTACAAATTGTTCTCGTTGAACAAAGCTTTGTTAAATCATGAGAAATTCGACTCCGAATCGAATCGCATTTTATTTCTCCTCGAAGTTGTGACGATAAAACGAAAAGGAAACAAATATACAAATAAAATCAAAGTAAAAGATATTTTCGCTGCCAAGTGCCAACTTGTTGACTGCTTAATCAAATTTTGGCAATGATCTAAAGTTCAAGAAGGCTGGAGAACTTGCTCAACCTTTTGATATGACGAAGTGTTTTGGGAAGGACCTTGGCATCAGAAATCTTCCAAGAAACGATACAGAAATATTAATGCAAGCGAATCTAATTTAATAACCAAAACAAAGATTTAAAATTAGAGAGGAAAGAAATGAAGGAAGAGGAGGAGGAGAAGAAACAATATGTATGCGCGCGTGCTCGTGTGCGTGATTATGATTGCATCTAAGCTTGGATATATCTGTGTACATTAATATATTTGAGGACGCTAGAGTAAGAGAGAAGGGGAGAGGAAAAGAGTGGGGAGAAGAGATACGCAAAAGAGTTTGTATGAAAGAGAAAATGAAAACAAGATGATAAACAGAAAATACTAATACGAAATATTCCGCGTAATAAGAAATAAGAAGAGAAACTATGTCGTGTATGATGTAGAAACGAGGAGGGGGGGCATAATAGTAACAAAAAACAAAAAACCAAAAAAAAAGTAAAAACCTAAACAAATGAAGACTAAATATAGGAGATTAATTCCATAAAAGAATATATTCTATATAAAACATACATCAAGTTTTCTGAAATATTGGGTAGGCAATTATGTTCCCGCCGTTCTTTGAAATTTAAATTTTTTAAAAGGTTTAATAAAAAATAACAACTAATTAATCAGTAATTTATTCACCACTTCTTCCCAACGTTCAACAAGATTTTCAATACCTCATTGGTAGAAATCACCCGATTTCGACTCGAAAAATTGATCCAACCAAGCTCTCAATTCTGCATCAATATTGAACGAAACTCCGCGCATAGCATTTGAAAGAGATGGAAGGAGGTAGAAACCCGTTGGTGCCAAATCAGAAGAGTGCGACGGGTGTTGCAGCACTTCCCAGCCATACGTTTGAATGGCCTCCTTGGTCATATTGGCGATATGAGGGCGGGCATTGTCGTGCAGCACAAGAACCCCATGCTGACGATTAGGTCTTTTCTCTTGAATAGCCATGTTGAGTCATTCCATCTGTTAAACACTGAGTTCCGCGTTGACCGCTTGGTTTCGTTCAAGCAATCCGTAATGGATAATCCCTTCCCAGTCCCACCATACGCACAACATCGTTTTACGCGGATGAAGATCTTGTTTCACACGCCGTGTCGCCTGTTTACCGAGGCTGAGCCATTCCTTACGCTGCTTCATATTGATGTACAGGCACCATTTTTCGTTGCCAGTAATGATTCGATAAAGAAATTGTTGTTTGTGTCCATGAGTTGAGCAGTGACGAGCAAGCAAACCAGCAGAGATTGTGGCTCATTGGTTTTTGTTGCTGTTGTCACTTAAAGCATGCGGAACCCATGTTCCATATTTCTGAACCTTCCCCATCGAGTGAAGATGCTTCTCTATAACAGTGTGGGAGCATTCCATATTCTCTGCCAATTCCCTTGTCGTTTGATGAGAATTTTCGTGCAAAAATTGGTTTAATCGCTCTTCATCGAACTCAACTGGACGGCTAGAACGAGGTGCGTCTTTGAGGTCAAAATTTCCATTTTTGAACTTGGCATACCAATCAGGGGCGGTTCTTTCAGCCAAGGTACCCTCTCCGTACACAGCACAACGGTCGCACATACACACACACACGCACACACACACACACACACAGAGTAATCATTATAAAGGGTTTTATTCTTATATGACCTTATTTGTTTACGTATGTTTCGAAAAGCTTACATAAATGTATTCACAGCAAAAAATGGTTTGTATACATAATTAATTAATCAATGGTTCTTTCATTATTTAATCGATTGATCGATTAATTAATCGATTATGCGTTCAAGTTATTGTTTGCTGTGAATACGGTTACGCAACTTTTTCGAAATTTATCGGCGCAAATAAAATGAAAAGAAAAAAAGGATAACTCTCCAGTTTTTGTCTGATTATTGCTTTTGAGTGTGGTTAATGGACCCGGCTATGAATTGGTGAATAACTTGGGATTTACGGTTTCTCCCTCTCACAAGATCCACTCAGCTCCGATGCATCGCTCTCCTCTTCAGTGGCCAGTCTTTGAACCAGATTCACCACAGCATGTCTCCTCCTAGATCTCTTCAGTCTTTATTTTCCCTCATTACACAATTACACACACGCATATATACATACCTACATATATATACACACACATACACGCATATATCACGTGTACATATACACATATATACATGCTTACATATGCATACATATAAATGTGTACGTGCGCGCGTGCACACAGACACACATACATACAAATACAGGTATAATGTAGTCCTACATGCACCTGAAACGGTGGCAGAGTCACGGTTGGAACTGCTTTTTGGTGGATGGCCTTGATCAGAACTGAAATGGGACTAAACAACAACAACAACAACACTAATATCATCACGAAAGCTGTGGCAGTGATATCAACATGAATGAGGGAACCCGTATGTAGCAGATCGACTGCTGAATATAACAACTAAATCTTCCGTAAATCTCACCAACTGTCTTTTAGAAAGTGCCAGACACGTTGGATAATATAATTTTAGATGCGCTGTTTGAAGAAAAGACAGGGTAATCAAAGCTGGAACGCTTTTGGTCACAGGTGCGTTCAGTCATTACTGACCTGGGACTAATCGACAGCACCAAGATTAGTAGTAGTAGTAGTAGTAGTAGTAGTAGTAGTAGTAGTAGTAGTAGTAGCAGTAGTAGTAGTAGCATTGGTGGGGGTTGTGGTAGTAGGAGTAGTACTGGTGGTGGTGGTGGTAGTTGTTGTGGTGACATCATCGTCGTGATGGTAGTAATGTTGATGATGTTCATGCTGATGTCGTTCGGTGACGTGGATGAGGTCCACCAAACGGCAGGTCACACATGGCAGATGGCTATAAACCATAACTAGCTAGCTTAACATGTTGGCTTATTTGTCGCATAAATTCATTTGATGAAGGGGACAGGCTCCTCTACCCCCCCCCCCCGCTACCACCGCTACCACCCCCCCCAACCGCCGCCAATAAGGAGTACGTTAGGCCTTTTCTTGTTTGACTTATCAATAAAAACTGCAGCGAAATGGTGCAGCGTGCTGTATGTCGCTGCTCGGCCTTGTGCGTGTCACGTGTTTGAGCTCGGTGTCATGAAGTCAGGTCACGGGTTAATGTCAGCCGAGAAATATAGCAATAGAAAAGGGGAAATTAATTAAATGTCTACTGGTATTTATACCCCCACCAACACCACCACCACTCCCCCACCTCCCATTCATCCACCTAACTTGATTCCTTCGTTCCCCCCTCTCTCTCTCTCTCTCTCTTGTCTTATACTTTCTTTCTTTATGTTCTTTCAGTTATTTCTTTCTACCTTTCAAGATGTTATTGTTGTTGTCTTTTGTGTGGTTATTTTATTGTTTGTTTGTTTGTATTACTTTCACTTTCGTTTTCCATTTCTTCTTGTTTTTTTTCTTCACCAACCTTTCATAGTTCCATGCAGTTAGATAACAAACTTTTACTCCATCTCTTATAATAACGACCAGACCACCGACAGAATGGAATCACTTTTTTGCTTGGCTGTCTTAACAGTAGTTCTACAAAAAAAATCTATCCTGTTTTTTATTTTCTCGCCTCGGATCCTTCCATTCTTGCTCTCCATTTTCTCCCTCTCTCTCTTCTCCTTAATTCCCTTTCTCGCTCTCTTTCTAAGTCTATCTTGAGAAAGAAGTGAACAAAAAAAAAAAAAATATTAAATCCCTGATTTGTGGGAATGTAGTAAATGCCCAGTTGTGAATTCACTGTGATCGAAAGTGGGAGTGTCGTGATACATTTACGTAATAACTCCAGAATTTTGCTTCTTTTACGTTTGCACTGATTTCGTGTAGCATCCGAAGTCTGTTCTGTGCTATACAGGATTTTCGTTTCGTCTGGATGAGCAGCAGGTTTATTATTCGGATGCTCTTCCGAACACGTTGTTGCTGTTCGCTTTTAATCTGTTGTAATACTCGTGTTGTGTGGAGGCGCAATGGCCCAGTGGTTAGGGCAGCGGACTCGCGGTCATAGGATCGCGGTTTCGATTCCCAGACCGGGCGTTGTGAGTGTTTATTGAGCGAAAACACCTAAAGCTCCACGAGGCTCCGGCAGGGGATGGTGGTGATCCCTGCTGTACTCTTTCACCACAACTTTCTCTCACTCTTACTTCCTGTTTCTGTTGTACCTGTATTTCAAAGGGCCGGCCTTGTCACTCTCTGTGTCACGCTGAATATCCCCGAGAGCTACGTTAAGGGTACACGTGTCTGTGGAGTGCTCAGCAACTTACACGTTAATTTCACGAGCAGGCTGTTCCGTTGATCGGATCAACCGGAACCCTCGTCGTCGTAACCGACGGAGTGCTTCCACCATCCACCACTCGTGTTGTGCGATTCTATAACAACGTATTCAACTTTGATATATTTTAAGATGAATTTTAGTTGCAATATGTTACAATATGTGGAGGCGCAATGGCCCAGTGGTTAGGGCAGCGGACTCGCGGTCGTAGGATCGCGGTTTCGGTTCTTAGACCGGGCGTTGTGAGTGTTTATTGAGCGAAAACACCTAAAGCTCCACGATGCTCCGGCAGGGGATGGCGGCGATCCCTGCTGTACTCTCTTGCCACAACTTTCTCTCACTCTTTCTTCTCTTGGCCTGCTCTCTTAGCCAGCGGGGTGGCGTCATTTGAAGGGTAAAACTATGCGAAGCGCTTTGTGACCAGTGGTGTGTAGCAACATCTGATAGCCTGGTCGGTCACGGTGATCACGGTGATATGTTACAATATACTACGTCTGTTAGTTCGTTGTTTCGCTTTTATCAGTCATTGGTCAACGGCCATGCTGGAACAACGCATTGAAAAGGGGGTGTTTTTTTTAGGATAAGTATGGCATTTGTCCAATCGGCTTCTTCGTTGAATTGCTAACTTACGAAGATGCAAACAAACCAACACCAGTTTTAAAGTGATGGTCATGGAACAAACACAACAAAACCACTCACACACACACACACATACACACGAATGCACACACACGAATACACACAAATACATATAGACATACAGCAGCATTATTCACAGTTACCAAATTCACTCAAATGGGATTGGTTGGTTTGGAGCTACATGGTAGAAGGCACTTTCCCAAGGTGCCACGCACTGAGACCGAACCCGAAACCATGTGGCGGCAAAATGATCTTCTAATGCACAGTGATGCTTTGGTAGCTATATATTACTATATACCGTCGTATATTGACTTTATAAAGGGATACTCTTCAATGCATAGAAATTGCAAAAGCATTTGATCTAAAAACAATATATTTTCTACTCACGAAAGTCGTTTGAGGCCTTAAAATTGTCGTAACACCGCTTTACTTTCAGACTGTAAAGCCTGATATCTGCAGGTATTAAGAAGCTTAGGGTCAGGAAATTGAAACATCATTATGAGAGGTAAAGTATTTAACAAGAAACATGGCTTAAATCTGCCGTCGATCTTATATGAAACACTGGAACATCTTAGCAACGAAATAAAAGTCAAATGAAATAAAGACTATAATAGAAATATTAAAATTACTAAGTCTCTCTAAAGGAGATTACGGCAGCGTTACTGGGCATTAATAGTTATCGCCATACTAATATGGCAGTCTATAAATAAGACTAAAGCTTTAGTCTTATTTGTAGACTGCCATATTAGTATGGAAATAAAGACTGATTCATTAAAAAAAGTTAATCAGGGACACTGTAATGGCTGAGTGGTAAAGAAGCTTGCATTGCAACCACGTACTTTCAGGTTCAATGCTAGTATCTGGTTTCTTAGTGTTTCTTCTATAGCTCCAGAACAACAAATGTCTTGTGAGTGAATTTGGTAGACGGAAACAGGAGTTTGGTAAGGTGGATGTATGTACTGCAAGACTTTTTCATTTAAGTCACCAACTAGAGATTTGATTACTTCTTTGGTGACAACTGAACCTATTCTTGGAAGATCATATACGACCACATATATCGCAGACCAAGCAGTTTTCATTCACTTCAGCATCTGTATCACGGTCTTCTTATCCTTCATCCAAACAATATTTCTGGTACAATGTCAATGTAACATTGCCTCAGGCTCAAAACTTCGGTATCTTCCAGAATATCTGGGCCTACGAAACCCGATATGCAGTTTGACATTAAGAATATATCTTAAAGATTTTTGTTGGAAACTCTCAAGAAGCTTTATATATGAAGTTCGTAAAAGTCCTACATCTCATATGAACGAAACCAGTCAACACAGCAACGTTTGTCAATCTTCTGGTAACATTACAGAACCAATGAAAAATGTTAGAGTGGTGACGGTCGAATTATTTTTGATTCCGGACCTAAATGATTTGGACAAACCTGCGATTATTCAGTATCTAGAACCATAAAAATGTGAGAGTGGACAAGGCCGGGTTACCTTTGATCCCAGACCTGTTCAGTTAGGGCTGACTTGGGTCTATACAACAAAAGGGCTAGTACAGTTCCCCGATTACAAAGTAAGCTGGCACCTCGAAGAATGTCATGAATCGAACGTCGCGAAAGGATTTGAACCAGTATACGTTGGAACCGGCCATCTATATGCATCATCATGCAATTCACATGCACGCAGACATTCAAATAATGGTCGGTGGATGATAGGACTGATAAATGATCAGAAAGTTAGGTCGGCTGCTCAGCACCTGGCTCTACTGACAGTTATTATGGCTGCCCTACAATTGTTTTGCCATTAATTACAACTAAATCCAACCCCACAAATACCCGCCACCATCACCAACCGCACCGCAGAAAAAAAAACTAAATAAAACCAAAAAAAATGAATTAAATGAAAAAAAATTGCGTCAATGAATTAAGTGGAAATGAGAGGTAATGTTCTTTAATGAACTTAAACATCACAATCAGAATAGATCTTTGCGCGTTTCTTCTTCTTCTTCTTCTTCTTTCTTCTTCTTCTTCTTCTTCTTCTTCTTCTCTTCTTCTTCTTTTCTTCTTCTTCGTCTTCTTCTTCTTTTCTTCTTTTCTTCTTCTTTTCTTCCTTTTTCTTCTTTTCTTCTTCTTCTTCTTCTTTTCTTCTTCTTCTTCTTCTTCTTTTCTTCTTTCTTCTTCTTCTTATTCTTTTTCTTCTTCTTCTCTTCTTCTTCTTCTCTTCTCTCTTCTTCTTCTTTTTTCTTCTTCTTTTCTTCTTCTTCTTCTCTTCTTCTTTCTTCTTCTTCTTCTTCTTCTTCTTCTTCTTCTTCTTCTCTTCTTCTTCTTCTTCTTCTTCTTCTTCTTCTTCTTCTTCTTCTTCTTCTCGTCTTCTGTCCTCAGTTATCGTTTTGAATTAACAACACTAATGATAATAATCTATCATTATTATTATCATTATTATCATTATTATTATTATCATTATTATTATTGTCGTTGTTATCCTCATCAGCCTCATGAGTAATGTCTTCTCTTTCGATCGATCTCTTTGTTGTTGTTATTGTTCTTGTCAATATTCTTCTTCTCGTTACTGTTGTTGTTCTCCATTTCTCTATTACTGCAATTTGTCTTCTCTTCTCCCGCCCTTTCCTTCTTTCTTTCCTTCCTTTTTCCTTAAATTATTTACTTCTTTCCTTTTATCTTCCCTTTTATATTATTATCTTTTGTTTTTTTTTGTCTTTTTTTTTTTGAATTTATTTCTATCCACTTTTCTCTTTTATATTTTTCACCGGGCCACTCATTCGACCTCTCTTTATTTCTCTCTCTCTCTTCCTCTTTCCCTCTCCTCTTTTCTTCTTCTCTGTCCATCTTCTCGCTCTTCCTCTCCCTCTTCTAACTTCAGCTCGACATATGTAAGGTGAATGGCGGCCAACACACACTTCATGCCGAACACCGACTGCCGTGTCAATGACTTGCCATTGTTTACAAGATGCTGCTCCCCGGCCGTCGTAAACGAGCGTTTCTCCCTTGTCACTCCACCTTCCATTCGAACCCTTCTACCGCCTCCCGTTCTTTGACAGATCAAACCTACAACACACACACATACACAGAAGCATACATATGCAGGAACACCTTTTCACAGTTGCTGATACATACACACGAATCGACACATTCAGCTCTCACACGTCGTCGTTCATATTTACATGGGAAAACCAACATCCCGACATACAAAAGGAAACGGTGACAAGAGCTGTTGGTGTGTGTGTGTGTGTGTGTTTGTATGGGCCGTTTTACTTGAGTGTGTGTGTTTTATAAGTGAGCATGTGTGTGTGTACGAGAGTGTAGTTGGGATGAAGAGTTCAATGCATACATACATACATACATACATACATGCATACGCGCGTATATTAATGGTGTTTATGCCAAACAAGTAATACAACTGCTTCTTCTGGTAACGCCATCGATATTGTTTTGGTGAATCGACCAACGGAAACACACACGCGCGCGCGCGCACACACACACATATATACACACACAAATACATGAGTACAGATATACATAATCAGAAATGTATGTAGAATTATGCAATAGTTATATACTCTTTACTCTTTTACTTGTTTCAGTCATTTGACTGCGGCCATGCTGGAGCACCGCTTTTAATCGAGCAACTCGACTCCGGGACTTATTCTTTTGTAAGCCCAGTACTTATTCTATCGGTCTGTTTTGCCGAACCGCTAAGTAACGGGGACATAAACACACCAGCATCGGTTGTCAAGCAATGCTAGGGGGACAAACACAGACACACAAACACACACACGCATATATATACATATATACGACGGGCTTCTTTCAGTTTCCGTCTACCAAATCCACTCACAAGGCTTTGGTCGGCCCGAGGCTATAGTAGAAAACACTTGCCCAAGGTGCCACGCAGTGGGACTGAACCCGGAACCATGTGATTGGTAAACAAGCTACATACCACACAGCCACTCCTGCGCCTTTTATATATATGCATATATAAAAGATGTAATTTTTAATTGATTTATTCTGCCGGTCTTTTTTTTTAATGGAATACAGCCATACTGGGTTACCACTTACAACAATTTACTTTTACCGTTGTTGAAATTGTATGGTTAAAAGTTTCTATCAGATAATCTAGTCCCAAGAGTATTACAGCTGGGTTCGGTATGCTAGTTAGAAATTGGTCCAAATTCTTCTTCAATGTTACAGCAGAGCTGCTTTTTTTATTGTCCTGATTTCTTTAAGACGCAATTGGGGCTGGGCTCCAAATATCTTATTATCCTTCTAGAGTCTTCTAGTTGTCGATTGAGAAATGACGTACGTGGAGATTGGTAGCGTCTGTCAATTCGGGCATTTAAGTTTTCTTTATTACTGAAATATGGCGAATGACTTTCCCAGGAGATGTTCATATAACTATCCTAGATTATTGTAATTTTAGTATATCCTTATTATAGATCTAATAAACTGAAGTGCCACCTTTTGTTATTCCAGATTGAAGGAGATGGCTGTAACAACACTTTGAGTACACTCTACTAAACACAGGTTGTCACAGCTGACCGGTTTGCGGTCGGAACGTGAAGACAACTTGGAAATCGCTATGTAAAAATGTTTTGCGCTGAACTGGGCAAAAACACTACACACATTTATGAAATGATCCAGATTGCTTATGGGCTAACTTGTATGGGCCAAGCATCTGTATTTCGCTGGCACAAGAGGTTCATGGAGAGTAGAGAGGAGTTGAGAGACGACGATAGGTGTGGGGCGGAAAGAAACGTCAGAATGTCAGAAATGATTGAGAACATTTGCAGTTGCATAGAGGGAGACGGTCTTGTGTATGTAAACACCAAAAGTATACAATTTGGATTTTATGTGGAAACAGCACACCGAAATATTCATGAAGGCCTGAACATGCGCGCAAAATTTGTGCAAAGTTTGTTTACAGGGTTCACAATGACAAACTAAAGGAAACACGCGTTAATGACAGCAGGGAAATGATTGAGCATATTACCTACAGTACAAGAGTATTTGAGTCCCTGGAGACTTGTGACGAGAGCAGGATCTACTGTTTGGATGCAGAGACCATGACTCAAAGTACTCATTAAAAGCATCCTAGAACCCCCAGACCCACGAAGGCCAGATAAAGCAAGTCCACCGTGAAGCTCATGACGACCCTCTTTTTCAACAACCAAGGCATCATCTACATCCATTGGGTTCCCTCTGGTCAGGCGGTTAACAAAGAGTACTTTGTAGAGGTTTTGAGGTTCAGAGCTCTTCCACTCGAGTTTGTGGCACCTGAACCACGACAATGCACCAGTCCACAATTACATTCTAGTCACCAATTATTTTATAATCTCTATTTTGTATTCCATGTAAATATACGTATCAAACCTGTGTTTATCTACCTTACTATACCCCACTCTCTCTCTAACTATCACTCTGTCTATCTATCTATCTATCTATCTATCTATCTATCTATCTATCTATCTATCTATCTATCTATCTATCTATCTATCTATCTATCTATCTATCTATCTATCTATCTATCTACCTATCTATATATCTAGCTAGCTAGCTAGCTATATATATATACATTGTTAATCCAAACATGAAAACACAAAGAGAAAAAACAACAACGCGAGGACGTGGAACAAGTATAGTATTATTGGACGCTCAGGAAAGAAGGAAAGAAGGAGGGTTTAACGTTTCGAGCGGAGCTCTTCGTCAGAAACATAGGAAAAGGAAAGATCCAAAGAAGGGAAGACGGAGGGAAAAAAAATCGCCAACGATACACACGCGGTCACATTTTGAACACACACTAACACACACACACACACACACATACACACACACACACATATATATATATATATATATATAATATATATATATATATATATATATATATATATATATATATATATATATATATATATGTATGTATGTATGCATGTATGTATGTACATCATTAATTTTTGCTTTTAAGGCTAGAGCCAGCCATTCAGTTGAGACTCACAGAGCCATCAACAATAATGAATTAGTTAATCAATTTAATCAATCAATCAATGTTGTTATCGTGGAATGCCTGTGCAAGAAGATTTATTTTTTTAAAGTGAGGAAAGGCTGTGCACTGAGTTAATCCCACTCACTAAGCAACAGCAGCCATAATCCGAAAAGAAGAACAAATGAACATCATCGGTAACCACTGAGCCACAGGTTTTATGTCGGAGTTATCCCAGTTACCTGAGTTACCTTCTCCTAGAAGGATGCCCTAACAAAGGCTAGGAGTCCTTCACTCCCAATGGTTTGACCGCGCGATCGGATATTCAGTCCGATTATTTCTATGTCCCCGCGCATGATACAGCCTTAAGACATTTATTGGATGGCCGTTGACTCTCAAGAGTTCCTCCGCCCTTTGACGGGATTTGTTTTTCATCCCGCAGGGTGTCCAATAAACACCCTCCTCACCAAGCAAGCTTGGTGGGGTTGCCGGTTTAGTCGCCGACGACCCGACCATGCAACAGGTTGTACTGGGTTACATGTTACCAGTAGCAAACGAAAGTGATCTGACCATAATCATATCTGTCAGGCATGTTGAAGAGAGTGTAATTCGGCAGAAGGACTTAAACGACATGCAAAGGTACATAAAGCCCAGTTACAACTACAGCCGGTAAAGGTTTTAGTTGCCAATTCTGTACAAGACGTTGTAGATCTTTGGCTGGGCTAAAACGTCACATTCGATCACAGCACCAGTAACAGTTAAGCTTCATGCAATGACCATACTCGATAACGAGGAGGCAGCCATAATAATAATGTATGTATTTATTTATATGTATAATGGACTCTCCCGTCGAAGACGACGTATACGCGTTCAGCATTTACCAAACGACCTGCACAAATGCATTGTTTATGGTGAGGAAATGTTCGTGTCGCATATTGTCTCACCGTCTCCATCAAATCTTCGTTGTTTAAATATATATACGACGTGCTTTCGCATAGTTTCCTTCCACCAAATTCACTCACAAAGCATTGGTCGACCTGGAGCTGTAGTAGAAGACACTTTCCCGAGGTGCCACGCAGTGGGGACTGAACCAGAAACCATGTGGTTGCGAATCGAGCTTCTTAACCACATTGCCATGCCTGCCACCATATTCTTATGAATTTTGAACATTAATATAAGCACTTGAGGATATACAATGCTTTTGGCTTTACCAACAAAAATTAGCGGGGGGGGGGCGTGTTTTTTTTAATCACTTGAACCTTCTAATTAAAATTGGTTTGGACCAAACCAGGTTTCTTCTAATGCATTTCGGAAAGTGTTATTTTTAACCGTCAGGATTTATTGACAGGGTAAAATCTAGGCGTACTGAGAACTGGAACACGAACTTCACATTAGTAAGCAGTTGGAAACTATTCATCGATTATCAATTTCGCCCGAGCAAATTTCTGAGCCTCCATCTCTTGGTGTTCTCCTTCTGCAAGAATTAGAGTCGTTATCATCATCATCTGTCGAAGTGTTCTTGAGAAAAAGATCTGGAAAATGTGTGATGCATTTGTTGTCTTTTAGGAGAGGGGAATGAAAATATCGCCGAGGGCATCAAAGTAACTATTAACTATCGGTGGTTTTACCAATATTTACGAACGATGCCCCATTGCAAGGGTCTTGGAGCTCAGAGTGATTGTGCATGTCGCAAGCCAATTTTCACCATTCTGTAGTAGATAAATAAAACCTTACTGATCCAAACATTTGGCATTTAGTAATGAAATCTTCATATTTCTCAGTTTTAAGTCGAAAGTCCTCACAGCCAGATCCTGCATCTGGATGTCTGTTCTATGTTGAAGAATCTGTTCTGAATTCCTTTCTATACGAGATGCAGATGGAATTATGAATAGCTTCTGCGGGAACGAAAACGGTATAGAATATGTTCATTTGTGCTTGGTAATGAGGTTACCACTAAACCTAGAGAGCAGAATGCAAAACTGAACCAGATTCTCTCCTTCAGTTAAATTATTCACTGGATCTCGTAAATGCATATCTAAAAAGAATGCGCGCAACTCTTTGATAAAATGTAGTACATGTCTCAGGTAGTATCCCTGCGACTAGATGAAAGAGAGCATTAATAAGTTTTCCCAAGACGAATTAGCGTGTCCTGGTGTGAGCTTCCACACAGTATACGACAACACTATTTTACTCATGTTTTGAGGCGAAGCGAGGTTGTGGAAAAGTAAAATTGCCACGTATTCCACACAGTAAGATCGAACTTGAAACTCCTGAATACGAAGAGAATTTTGTAATGTTTCGCCTTTTCCTTTGGCTCCAGTTTACATGCAGTTATATACATATTCCTCCGTCTACGCAGATTCTGTAGTGACGACCATGACTTTGAGACTCAGTCTCAACTCATGGCTCGCCGCTTCATACTACGTGGATATCGCCTCACCACTATCCACACCGCCCTTGCCAGAGCACTTCTGTGGACCGTGCATCTTCTCTCTCCCCAAAACAGCCCTGCCGCCTCCTGTCTCCCATTTCCTTCACCTACCACCTCACCACCCTACCTCTCCAACGCGCTATTCTCCGAGCCTTCCGGCAACTCCAGTCCGACCCCTCTTCGCACATCTTCCCTAACTGACCCCTCCCCTCCTTCAAAGGAGCCCACAACCTACAAGACCTCTTGGTCCATAGCTTCTTCCCTAACCCAACCTCCCAACCCGGCTCGTTTCCCTGCTCCTGCCCACGCTGCCGCACTTGCCCTTACCTCTCCAACACCATCCTCCTCACCGACACCAATAATCGACCCTATCATATCACCGACTTCTTCACCTGTACTTCTACCAGTGTCATCTACTGCACCTCTTGCTCTCTCTACTCTTCTCTATACATTGGGCAAACGGGACGCTGCTTGGCTGACCAGTTCGCGGAACACCTCCGAGACATCCGACTCGGCAATGACAACCCGCTCTCGCGCCATTTCCGCTCTACCGGTCACTCTTTGCAACACCTGTCTGTGTTCGGATTGTCCTTGCACAGGGTGCCATCCGGACTCCCGTTTGCGGGAGTCATCTCTCTTCGCTCCTTTGCGTCACACGGGCTCAACTCTCCTCTTCTCTCCTATCTCCCTCTCACACCTAATTCCTCCCACCTACCTCTCCTCTCTTGCTCCAAATCCTACTTCTTCTCTTCACTCCTACTCTCCTTCTCCCTTCTCTTCACTCCTACCCACCTTCTCCTCTCTCCCTCTCCCTTCATCTTCACCCCTCCCTCGTAACCCCACCCAAACAATCCAACCCCACATTCCCTATCAATTCCATCTCAAAGCATCCCTTACACCCATTCCCTTCTTCCTAGCTTTCCTGTGTGACCCCTCTGTCCTGCATTCGCCATTATAGATCGCTAGCCACTACACATTCTATATTTTCTCTTCTTGTTTCTTTCTGTGTTCCTTACTGTGGAAGAGCGTAGGCTCGAAACGTTAAAGACTTTTTCCATTCTCGAGTTAAACTAATACATCTGTTTGTTGTCTACACCACCTGTCTTCGGCTTTTGTTTTTGTGAATTCTTCCCCTATATATATATATATAATATTATATATATATATATATATATATATATTTGTATGTATGTATGTATGTATATATATACAGTAATAAATGTGTGCGTGTCCATCGTTAAGTAAAAGTATGAGTGTGTATATATATTATATATGGTGTATGTCTCTGTGTCTTTGTGTGTGTGTGTGTGTGTGTGTATGTGTGTGTGTGTATGTATACACTTATACATACACAATATATATATTTAAATGCACACATACAATATATGTGAATCTTATTTTAGAAAAATTCTTATTAAATTTTCGGTGGTACGATTGGCTTATTTCAAACCAAACTTACGTATGTACTTACATAGACACACAAGAACCACGGTACATTCTCACATACACACACACGTATATGTGTATATGTATATATAGGTGCATATTCTTTATAAGTATATATATATATTGCAATATATACTTATGTATATATGTATAGATATATGAAGGTATATATATATAAGTATATGCATGTGTACGATGTTTTTTATATTTTAATTGTTATTTTATAGATGAATTACAAACCACAAGATTATTGAATTTAAATCTGCCACTCTCAACGAAGTAGTTCAATGCGTAAGCACGTGTAATCTCTTATTTATATCCACTTGTAATCTAGCAAGCACAAATCTTCTAAACATGTAATGTTGATATCGTCAAATGTAGTGAGTCGGAAACGAAACTTGATTTAATAAAAACAGGAAAATAGAGTGTAAAATAATTTACATTTCTGTTGACAAACCTTTTGGCAGCAGCTAGATGGCGCTAGTGGAGTATTAGTGGTGAAAAATGTATTATTAGCATCGAGAAAACATACAAAACAATATGTCAGTCGTTATTAGACGGATAAAATGTTACAATATCAACGACATTCTTAAGAGTTGTGTAATTTTATAATTATTTCTTCATTTTTGCGATTTTATATTCTTTATTTCTTCTGGTGGCAATGGTGGTGATGGGCAGTAAAGGAGTCACTAAATTTTGTCTGTTTAATTATAATATTTCATATATATATATATATATATATATATATATGTATGTATGTATGTATATATATGTATGTATTTATGTGTGTGTTTGTATGTCATATTTATATATTTTAATCATGAAACTGAAATTATGTTTGAACAAAATCTAAGCACACATACGTAAGCAGGTATATAAACAGACTTATATGCATACGTCTATTTATGTACACATGCATACATACATGCAAGCACATATAAGTACGCATATACACACACACATATTTGTATATATATATATATGTATATAAATATATACATACATACACATAAATGTATGTGCATATATATATATATATATATATATATATATATATATATATATATATATATATACATATATATATGTATATATATATTATATATATATATGTATGATTGTATGTATGTTATGTATGTATGTATGTATGTATGTATGTACGTATGTATGTATGTATGTATGTATGTATGTATGTATGTATGTATGTATGATAAGATAAAGACTGGATTTAAAAAGAAAGTATAGCGCAAGTGTTATGTGTCCATGTTTTAAGAAAAACACAAAAAAAGAAAACACAAAACAAAATAAACTCTAATAAAATAAACGATGGACCGACACATTAATAAGGCCGCACTAATGAGCAGTTCTTCAAAAATGCATATAAAAAAGTCATTTGTGTATAAAGGAAAGATTCCGCATGATTATTTCTATGAGATGCGTTCGAAATACATGTATACACGCATCGCTACACTTGAAGAAAGAAAGAATGTGTTTGGAAGTGTGGAAGAAGAAAATACCAATTTCAAGTGAGTAATTATTTATTTGAAATTTAATTAATCTTCCTCTGTTGCTTCAAATTATGTCTGCGTGCGTATGTATGTATACACATACACACACACATATATATATATATATACGCATATACATAAACACACACACATACATATACATATACCTATATATATATATATATATATATATATATATATATAATATATATATATATATATATATATATAAGTGCATGTAGATATGTATACACACACATATATATAAACAATATGTATGTACGTGTGTATGAATGTTCAAAGCACATACGGTGTTGTATCAACAAAAAAGTTAATTAAACTCTTGTTTCAGATATGGATTAACTTTTTATCACCATCACCATCCTCTTCATTATCGTCACCACCATCACCATCATCCCCCTTCTCCTCCACCTCTTCCTTGTTATCATCACCATCATAATATTAGTACGAGGCCTCGCATTTTTAAAAGAAGCTGGAGGAGGAGGGACCAATCGACTGTATCGAACCCACATACTTATTTAGTATTTTATTAATCGTCCGTGGTGGAATGAATTACGTTGTTGAAAATCATAGGGTTCGAACTCAGATTTAGCTCGTCACCATGTTTATCATTACAATCAATTTCCTCTTTTATTCTTTCATTTCTCAAAGTTTTAGAACTGCGGCCTTGCTGGAGTAACACCTACTAGGTTGAGCTTCTTGGTTGAACTTAGAACATAAAAAACCAAGTAACACCAGAGTGGTTGACAGTGCTGTGCCTGAAAAACATCGAAAAAGGCCGATATCCTGTTTGCCACTTTTGTTGGAAGTTATTGGTTGGAATACTTGCAGAGTCAATATACGAACATCTAGAAAAAAATGGAGTCCCGCCACATGAGCAGAAGGGTTGCAAGCCTGAGTGCCAAGGATGAACCCCTGATAGATAAAACTGTACCTAGAGACTTCAAGAGGAGGAAAAGTAACTTAGCCATGTCATGGATCGACTATTGATATGATCCCACATTCTTGGATTATGGAATGTATGAACCTGTTTGGTATTGCACAGAATGGAGTTCGGACTCAGAAAGTGTGGTGTGTTAGTCTTGTAGAGAGGCAAAATCAAATGTATGGACGAGCTAATGATACCGTTGGGGGAGGTTATGAGGCAGATAGAAGAGATGGGCTATAAGTACTTGGGGATACTGGACAATGGATAAATTGATGGAGAAAGAAATGAGAGAAAAATTTAAAGTGGAGTACTTGTGCAGACTAAGAGTGATAATAAATCGAAATTAAATAGACGGAATAAGATCGAAGCTATCAACAACCTGGGCGGTTTCACTCCTTAGATGTGCAGCAGGAGTAACCACATGGACAGTAGACGAACTAAACAGCTTAGACAGAAAGACAAGGAAGTTGCTACCTACCTAGATATGGGTCACGCCACACAAAAAGTGACATAGACAGACTGTACGTACCAAGAAAAAGAGGGAGAAGAGGACTTATTGGATGTGAACATAGCATTAGAGTAGAAGAAAACAACATAGCATGGTATGTAAAAAATGCCACAGAACCGATAACATTAGAAGGTCAGGCTTGTGTAGGATGAAAGATTGCAAAGATAAAGCACTATACAAGAAATTGAAAACGAATGAAACTGAAAATAGGTGGCTAAAGAAAAGAATGCATGGATAATTTCATAGGGATGTTGAAGATAAGACAGACAGAGAAAAAAGATGACTGTGGATGACTAAAAGTGATTTATAACTGGAAACGGAGGCTCTAATCTGTGCTACCCAAGAACAAGCACTAAGAACAAACAACATAAAATACAGAATAGACAACACAGCAGAAGGTGATGAGTGCAGAATCTGTGGAAAAGATGGTGGAACCGTATGGCATATTACCAGCCAATGTACGCCACTTGTCCAGAAGAAATATAAGAGACGCCACGACAATTATAGCCAGGCTTGTCCATTGGACATTTTGCAACAAGTATGGACTTGACAGCAAAAAATTAGTACGACCACAAACCTGAAGGCATCGTCGAATATAGAAATGCAAAGATCCTATGGGATTTTATGATTCAGTGCGACCAGTCATAGGAAGCCAGACATAGTCATAATTGAGAAAGAAAACAAACTATGCTGGATCACAGATATAGCATGCCCAGCTGACAACAAGGTATGCGATAAGGAAGAAATTTCGAGAGATATGACAGGTTAGTTTGGGAAGTTAAGCAGTTCTGGTCGATGAAAATAGTAGTAGTAGTAGTACGAATAATTGTCGGAGCCCTGGGAATAGTGAGCAAAAATCTCGAAAAGTACGTGGAAGAAATAGTAATTATTATTATTATTATTATTATTATTATTATTATTTCTACTCTAAGCACAAGGCCTTGAAAATGTTTTGGGGAAGGAGGCTAGTCGATTATATCGACTCCAGTGCATAACTGGTACTTATTTAATCGACCCCGAAAGGATGAAAGTCGACCTCGGCGGAATTTGATCTCAGAACGTAGTGGCAGACGAAATACCTATTTCTTTACTACCCACAAGGGGCTAAACACAGAGAGGACAATCAAGGACAGACAAACGCATTAAGTCGATTATATCGACCCCAGTGCGTAACTGGTACTTAGTTAATCGACCCCAAAATGGTGAAATGCAAAGTCGACCTCAGCGGAATTTGAACTCAGAACGTAACGGCAGACGAAATACAGCTAAGCATTTCGCCTGGCGTGCTAACGTTTCTGCCAGCTCGCCGCCTCAGAGATAATAATAATAATAATAATAATAATAATAATAATAATAATAATAATAATAATAATAATAATGATAATAATAGTAATAATAATAATAATTATTAACTATAATAATAAAATTCTCTCCCATTCGTGCCATGTCAGAATTTGGATTTTATATTTATATTTTAGTAAGACTGAGATTTGTCGATTTAACCAGACTCGTTGTGTGCGTGCCATTTGTACGCATCACCAAGGATGTCACACAGTCGCTCGACCTGTTTCAATTAGTAGTCAAATCACCATTAAATTAGACACTGCCATATTACTAAAAGGCGGGATATATCAGATAATACAATTCTAACAGGATGAATTGTGTCTAGAACAGAGACTCTCAAAAGACGCGAGGCAGATTTCCAAAAATAAACTTTGTCTTTAGAAAATCTACACTAATGACTAAATGTCTAGCAAATGAGTTATTCATAATTTTGTTAGACTGAATTATGAGGAATAAAACAAGCAATGGCTTTCTATATTTGTTCGAAATTTTAAACTTTAAAATTGCTTGCATTTCACTTTTCCGTGGGGAATTTGCAATACCATTGTTTTTATCGTCAGAAGATTAAGACGCAGCGATCTTGGAAAAGGAAGGAATTTTGAGCTTTTGATCGTATTCAGTTAGAATTGGCTAACATTAGGCTGAAGTCCAACATCCACAATAGCCAGATTATCATTAACGATAATTAGGAAGAAACAAGAAATTTTATTAAAATAATAACTAACTTCGGTAGAATGACAGAAGCTATGGAGAAATGCTTTGCGTTGCCGATGTCATCGATTTGATTGCTACTTGTTCGATCGATTCTCGAAACAGCAAAGCCCTGAGTGTTCAATAAATATTAATGTCGGATTTATTTTAAACTAAAAATGATTTTACAAGTCATTGATTAAAATGATTTGTTCTGTCAAGAGACGCCTCAACACAAGCACTACAAGCTAAGGGGTCACAAGCACCACAAACTAAGGGGCTACAAGCCCTACAAGCTAAGGGGCCACAAACACCATTAACTAAGGGGCCACAAGCACCACAAACTCAGTGGCTACAAGCTCCACAAGCTAAGGGGCTACAAGCACTACAAGCTAAGGAGCCACAAGCACTGCAAGCTAAAGGGCCACAAGCACCACAAGCTAAGGGGCCACAAGTCCCGAATTCATTCCAGCTAAGTATTCTACATCAAGGTGGCGATCTGCCAGAATCCTTATCAAGTCGGACAGAATGCTGGGCGGCGTTGCTTTCAGCTCTTGCGCTCTGAGCTCAAATCAGGCTGAGGTCAATTAGCTTTTCATGAACTGGAGTCGATGTACTCAACTTGCCATCCTCCCCTCAAAAGCTGCCCTTGGACCCGGCTAAGGACCAGCGTCCCGTTTAGGGAGAATGTTGTGATCTCGACCACTCATACGCCATAGAAACGGGTCACCGGCCTTCAGAGTCCTAGGGCTCAGGAAAAAAACCTTCTACTTTTATAGTTGAAATAATTATTTTCCCACATAAAGCAGTGTCGTACCTTATGTAGAATTTCATTTGCCCATCTTAGCTTTGCAGACGAAGCTAGCTGACGAACGGTTTATTGAGCGATCAGAGGTTCGTATCCAACTCTCAGCACTAGGCTTTATATATCTGTCCTAAGAAAATATTACCGCCCAGTAACCACTTAAAAATAAGGAGTTTGGAACACAAATTTCGAAGCCTTCTTTGCCGATAAAGATAAAAAAAAAGGAAGAAGTCTGGAAACTAAAAAAAAAAAACAGAAAAATAAAGATTTTAAAGAAATGAAGCGCGTGCACGAAACTGGTACCAAGTCTTTGGTGTGGCGTTATATTCATTTCTAGTCGCATTTTTCAAAATCTCATTAGAAAAACCCTTCCGACCTCTTATTGGTGTTTACCAAGAGGAAATTCGATCTAAAATTTCATCAAGAAAGAAATTAGTTTCTCTTGAGATGTTTGCTCATTAGAACCAACGTTTTCATTAAGATTTACACACAGCTCTCTCTCTCTCTCTCTCTCTCTCTCTCTCTCTCTCTCTCTCTCTCTCTCTCTCTCTCTTTCTCTTTCTCCCCAACAGCACCATTCCTGTCCCAAACTGTTTGTCTCTCTGTTTGTCCCATCACGCTGTTAGGCCGCCGTCCATATACGACCATCAACCCCGTTGTCCGTTCAAATGGTAGTTTGGTGGATTGTATCGTTTTGCAAAGTAGAGGCGTTTCTTTTTCTTTCTTTTTCTTTCTTTTTCTTTGTTTTCTGTTCCGTATTCAAACACACAGTAATTACACACACGCATATAAGCATACACCTACACAGACAAGGTAGCATGCTGATATATACACACATATCCACACTACCACATCACTCGTTCTTCCTGTTTTTACCTCTCATTCGCGGATTATCCTTTTCTTTTCTCTCGTTTTGTTTATATTCCTTCTTCTTCCCACTCCACACAATTATAGGAACGAACACAGATGCGCGCGCGTGCGTATGATAATAGAAGGACAGGGGTGGGGGTGGGGGGGCTAAAATTGAAAACATGAATGTTATTAAAATAAAAACTCTACAAACACACGCACACACACACACAAATAAACACAAACACACACACATACATATACAAACATGCACACTCATATATGTATGTATATATATATTTACATACACACGGACACAAATATATACATATAAATACATAAATGTACCTGTGTGCATATATACATACATATATACATATATATTTATATATATATATATATGTGTGTATGTGTGTCTGCATGTATATATATATATATGTGCGTGAGTGTATGTATGCATGTACGTATGTACGCATGTATGTTTATATGAATCTATGTATGTATGTATGTATGTATGTATGTATGTGTGTATGTATGTATGTATGTTTGTATGTATGTATGTATGTATGCATGTATGTATGTATGTATGCATGCATGTATGTATGTATGTATGTATGTATGTATGTGTGTATGTATGTATGTATGCATGTATGTATGTATGTATGCATGCATGTATGTATGTATGTATGTATGTATGTATGCATGCATGTATGTATGTATGTGTGTATGTTTGTATGTATGCATGTACGTATGTATGTATGCATGTATGTATGTATGCATGCATGCATATATGTATGTATGTATGTATGTATGTATGTATGCATGTACGTATGTATGTATGTATGTATGTATGTATGTATGTATGTATGTATGTATATATGTATGTATGTATGTATAGGGATGTATACAGTTTCCATTTCAATAACATTCCTTTTCCATTTTCTCTCCATTTTCCATTAAATATTCTTTTTTGAAATTATATCCACCTCCACGCACACCTCCACGCACACCTTCACCCACACATCCATACACATGGCCATACCACTTAGATACAGCGAAATTCACATTCTGACACATAAAAAAAAAGTTTTTTGTTTCCAATCTCTCTGTTTCGCTCTGTTTATATCTCTTTGTCTACTTTTCTCTCTCTCTTTACTATCTATTATCTATCTATCTATCTATCTATCTATCTATCTATCTATCTATCTATTATCTATCTATCTATCTATCTGTCTGTCTGTCTGTCTATCTATCTATCTCGGGGCAGGGCCCATGGACAACATCCAAAGATCCCTGGCCTGGCAGTGCTACCGAGAAGCGCTACGCGTTCGGGATAAGCTCTACAGACACAGCTCGAGAAACACGGGGCCGACCTGCCCGAGATGCGGTCAGAGCGACGAAACCGTTCTGCACGCACTCGTGCAGTGTCCAACAATTTCCGACCTGTGGGCTTATGTCGAACAACTGCTGTCACGTGTGGGACGAGTCGGTTTATCAGCCGAGTCTATCGTCAATATTGTCACGCTTCCTTCCTTCAAACGAGAAAGAAGAGCTATTTTCATCATCCTTGTGGCTATGGCGAAAGAATGTATCTGGTGGACACGTCTGAAAGGATTGGAGACAAACACTTTCCTCTCTGGCCAATCTCTTATCAACTTCTTCAAGTATCATTTGAAAAGGAAAGTGAGAGTAGAGAGGCAAGTTTTGTCTAGCGAATGTTTTAAAAAAAGATGGGTGAATGTAGCAAGGATGGCACGTATCAATGAGCATAATCCTATGAACCCGAAAATTTGAAACAGGGTTACCTACTTGCAAACAAAAGTGGTAACATGTAACAATATTGACCGAGGTTACCGTGGTCTTTTCCGTAGGCTTTACTTCCCACGGATAAACCTTATCTGCTTCTCCCTTTACACCTTACATCATGACACTCATACACGATCCCTTTTGATCATTTTTTTGTTTCTTCCCTTTTTTTTCTTCTTTCCTCTTTCCCTTTTATGATCCCTTTTGATCAAAAACCTACCCCACCTTTATATTTTTTTCTCTCCCCCAAAAGGATAAGCTCTACTTTGTAATCTGTCCCGTCTGTGTGCAGCCCTGTGTGGCTAATAAAGAAACATATCTATCTATCTCACTACATGCGCACACACGCAAGCAAACACGCATGTTCGATACGTGTATACCCACACACGTGAATACAGCACGTTACCACGCGTTCGGGCGGAGAGGAAGGCCGATTACGGGTACACACACATACACGCACGCACCCACATATACGTAGCATAAAAATATATAAACATATACATGTGACTGGGTATGATGTATATATATATATATATATATATATATATATATATCTGGGTGTGTGTGTGTGTGTGTGTGGTGTGTGTGTATGTGTGTACTTAATGATATAGATATGTGCATATTATTCATATAAATATATATGCATATATAAATGTATATAAATATTCACACACACACACACACACGCACCCATACATAGCATAAAAATATATAAACAGGTATACATATGACTGGGTATGATGTATACATTATATATATAATATATATATATATATATAATGATATAGATATGAGCATATATATTCATGTAAATACATACTCATATATACATGCATATAAATATTCACACGCACACTATTGCGTTTCACTGTTTTTACCAAATAAACCGTACTCGTATTCCTATTTCCTCCGTAGCTCTGCCTTCGTCTGACTCTACCTTAGCTGCACTACCTCTCTCTCTCTATTAATCCTTTTCTCACTCTCTTTCTTTCTTTTACCATTCCTTTCTATCTTTCTTTCCTTCATTCTTTCTCTCTGTCTTCGTCTCCTCTCCTTCTCTGTCATATTTTCTATCTTTACGTTAACGCAATTAAGATTTATATGAGTGAAAATCACACTTTTAATGTGTGTGTGTGTGTGTGTGTGTGTGTTTGTGTATGTGATTGCCCGTGTGTGGCAAAGTCGACCTCGGTGGGATTTGAACTCAGAACGTAGCGGCAGACGAAATACCGCTAAGTATTTCGCCCGGCATGCTAACGTTTCTGCCAGCTCGCCGCTTTCGAAAGAATGAAAGGCAAAGTCGACCTCAGCGGAATTTGAACTCAGAACTTAAAGATGGACGAAATATCACTAAGCATTTCGCCCGGCGTGTTAACGTTTCTGCCAAGTCGCCGCCGGGAAGAGTTTTTATTCACTCCTCTCATCTCACTGGCCACAAGTTCTACGTGCGTGCTTGCATTTTAGTTTGGTATTGTATTGTGATATGAGACTATAGTTTCCAGAGATAGTCGTGTATTTTTGTGTGAAGTTTTATAAAGCTTGTAATTATTCTCCTCTAATATTTTCCTAATTTCATTTTGTTGCGCGTGGAGTAATATTCTGCAATAACTCCATGTTGTAAGTACATAGTGAGCCTATGTGATAGTGTTGTACTAGCCTGTCCAATGTAACAACTGGTCTCCGATAGTTTAAAACTCAGTTTTAATGTCAGACTGATTCCCTTGGACATCCACTGTTTCTCCTTGGGCTCTGGTGTATTACTGCTGTTTTTAAAGATTATAATTAAAGTTTAGGGTCAACTATGATGTAATTTGAGTTCCGTTTTATGAGGGTTTTAATAAAATGGTCATCAGTTTGATAGCTTTGTGCTTTCATTTCTCGTGGCAGATTTTATGAGTGGTTTGAGTATTTCTGTTGGGTGTATTCTCTGATATACATTTGTGATATTGTAAAGTGTTTGTATCCTTCTCGTAGAGCTTGTTCCACAAGTCTATTAGAATATCAGTTGATATTAGAATATCTGTCGGTAACATTTTATTCTACGTATTCCTTTCTCACCATCTTTAAACCATAGACCCCTTTCATTAATATTTTACTCTGGTTGCCCCCCCCCACTCCATAACCATTTAACATTTTAAAAATCCTGTTGGATTTTCATAACTAAATATTATTAAGAAATTATTAAAATATTTTGTGTCTGATAAGCAATTTATTGCACATTAACTTTTAACAAAATTCTATAGAATATGAATGCTTAATAATAAAATGATTCATACATATACAAAGATATATTTATTAAAAAAGAAAAGATACTGCTTTAGTATTACTTCAATGCGAGCCTTTGTCGTTGATGCTGGGTGTTTTATACACTGTTACTATGTAAATTGGACTATGTCAATTGGACACCCAATTTACAATTTTGTTTGCGCGGACCCCACGAAATATTATCTGGACGCCGCAGGGATCATATGGACTCTGGTTTGGAGCCACTGCTCTACTGAATGAGAATATAAATGCTCTTCTTGGGCGTGATTTTACACCTGACATCTTATAGTTGTGTGGACACTTAATATCTCTGAGTAAGTCTATGCATTTGTTGGATATTTCGGTCTCTACTGACGTACCATGTCTCTTTCTTTCGATCCTCAGCTGTAGATCGAAAAACCAAGTCTGCTTGTTACATTTTAGTCCTGAGTGGTTTTCCAAGTATTCCTTTCGACTCCCGACTTACTTAAGCGTATCCACTCGGGTAGCATCTACGTATCTGATGTATATCATGTGTTTATGTTTGATATTGTGTTTTCTTTTGTGGACAGACAGAATGCTATAAACGTTGGTCCTAGGAACGAGCCCATGTCCAGTTCATCCGTTTGTTTATAGATTAATAAGCAACCGAAAGACACTTCATTTGCGCATATTGTAAATAGATCTTTTTAATAAGTTTGCTGGTGCAAGGGTGGCTTTCTTTGCGGGTGTATATATAAATTCTCTATTTTGATTACCATTCCTTCTGTCACTGAGACATTGCTAAAAAACACTTCCCTACATTAATGTGGAGATGGAACCTTTAGTATCTGTTTATAGATTTATAAGCATTCCGTAGTTTTTTGGTAATATTGTATTTTTGCTTGAAGAATGAATATATTAGTGTATTATTCGGTTTATTATGAGTCAGAAAGGGTCTTTTGCTTGTGCACTTTAGTTGCGCCATCCCAGCCCCCCATACACACGCACAGATATGTATGTACACACACATATTCTTTTTGCAAATTGGATCTCGATGTACATACGAAGCTATTAATAATAGCATATAGATATTGGGCTGGAAACCCTTTTGGGATAGAAAACCGGGAAGGCTGCTCACAAGCCACAAATTCATGTCTCCTGTATACACAACAAGCGTTCTACCAAAAGGGTTTTCCAACCATGTACATTGAAACCCAAATTCACACCAAGATTTTTCCTCGTTCTTCGGAATGTTTATAGATTCTTATAAATATCATTTAATGCACATAGTAATTTAATTAAAACTGTTATTAATTTTATGTTGTGAGAATACAATACACCGACAAGTTTGTGTTTTAAAGCAATCTTTCAGACTAACATATGCAACAATGGTGGTCATTTTTGAAAACCAGCGAGAAAGGACGCTGGTTTTTGAGAAAACACGAGAAAGGGCAAAGGGTAGCTAAAAGCAGAAAGTGACAAAAATAACCAACAAAAGACGAATAAAAGTAAATCAAGAGTTCTATCATTTTGCCCGTTCGAATCAGTATTTATCTACAGTGTTCGTGTCAGAATTAAAATGGTCGATGTAAATTAATTCGATGGGGAGAAGGTCAACGCCTGAGAAATTGCGCGTCTACATTTAATAAAAATTTCAGATCTGGAATTTACAGCTATAAAGAATTTGAGATCTTTCGTCCTCAGAAAGCATGCATCTCTTTGAACCATTTACATATGGTGTGAATCGCTACACGATGCTCCATTTGATGGCGTGTAGTGTGCGGTTGGCCTTCAAATCCTCGATATTCTCTTGGGTGGGACTCGATAAAATATGTAAATGGGTTTGATGTAATCAACTTGTTCCTTCCGCTTAAAATTTGTTGCCAAATATATAAAAAAAAAAGATGAGAAAGACAAATTAAATATCACAAGGTATTTTGTCATCAGCTCTTTTGCCTCTTCTAAACATTCAATATTTAGGAAGCGCCAGAAGTCAACGAGAGATCATTTGTTTATCCTATTTACGTTATATATTAGATAAAACTCTCTCAAATAGCAGGTCGGAGTTTAAAAGAGAACGAGATAGCCAAGGACAATGGTGGCGAACTGTCGGAGCGAGGGATGGAATCGACACCTTGCGCTCTGAGTCCAAATCCTGTGATGGTCAAAATGTTTCTTGGACAACATCGCTGGCGTGAAAAAGAGGGGAGACATAAATACGTGGACAACGGTCAGTTTTCCTAAATAGAAACTAAAAACTTAACCCACGTTTCCACATGCAGATATGTTTCCTAAGTAGTGATATTGTCTTCTTTTAACTGTAGGCACGTGACCGGAAATCTCGGATCGAATATTTCGATCCCAGTGCTTGGATGGTAATTATTCTATCGGCCACAAAATGAAAGGAAAAGTTGACGTAAAGCGGAACGAAATGCTCCTCAATGTTTTGTCTGCCGTGCTAACGATACTGGCAGCTCGCCATTTCAGGTAGGTGTACATTAGATTGACGCTTTGGGTATGACTTAGGATTGCATGTCGTAGTGGGACCCTGGTTCAGGAATGGCCGGAGTTTGAGCAGGGTTTTGAGATTAAGCTATTGAGTTAGTGGTGAACATCTTTAGAAGCTGAGCGGATGAACTGTTATCAAACTAACAATGGCCAAGATCAAACAGTTCAGCTACCAAACTATTGCAATCAATCTGTGGTCATGGCGTGGCTCAATTGAGGTATTCAGCAATCGAGATATGACTTTTTGGTCCTGGCAAGTCGCCCGACCTGATGATGGCGATATTACATAATGGAACTGAAGACAACCAGTAGAGATCTGAACTCAGAACTAAAATGAATTAACTAAATACTAGCATACGTTTTGTTCAGCAATAATTTTGACCGAAACACTTTCATTTTAACACTAGTAGTAGTAGTAGTAGTAGTAGTAGTAGTAGTAGTAGTAGTAACATTAGTAGTAACAGTAACAGTAGTAGTAGTAGTAGTAGTAGTAGTAGTAGTAGTAGTAACAGTAGTAGTAGTAGTATTTGTAGTAGTAGTAGTAGTAGTAGTAATTGTTGCTGTTGTTGCTGTTGCCCTGCTGTTATCGGTCTTTCTGTTGGTTTCTTAAAACTATTTTAATTCTCATTCTCATTTGTGAAA
>NC_043004.1:9373335-9388335 GCF_006345805.1 Octopus sinensis
ACTAGTGATTACTCCAAACACCATGATGTTGACTGGATGTTTGATTGTTATCACTTTTGGTACATGTCCTCAGATTGTACTGTTCTACAACTGACACCCAAACGTTCGGAAATGCTCGTATTGGAGTTTCCGGCGCGAATGCGAAGCAGTAAAGCATGTCATTTCCAAATTTCTGGTAGAGTGAATTGCGTCATGGTGCTGGCTTTCTCACAGACGGCGTCCAACTGACCCTACTGTACTGTGTAGTCGACAAAATCAAAAAGAATGTGCATGCGCAAATTAAAAATATGAGATGGCGACAATTTACCCATCGCACCCTGTGTGGTGTGTGTGTGTATATATATAGATATATCAGTGAAAAGTAATTCTTATCATATATATATATATATATATATATATAAACAGAATGAGGTAAAAAGAAATCCCAGGCTGTGAAAGGTTTCAGAACATTTATAAAGAGGAGGTCTTACAGCTGTTTCTGGGATATTTTACATATCCCTTAATCGGAGACAGTGTGAGAAGATGATTAAGCAATAGTTATTCTAGATAAGATAAGAAATAGAGAATGAAGAGAAAAAATGAAAATAGACTTGAGATATGCAGGGATATTGTATCTGAAGTTCCATTATTTAGGCAAAATGGTATACATATAAGATTCCTGTACCTTGTGAGTAAGTTCCAATAGTATTTAAAATTGGTCATTTATATATATATATATATATACGCATACTGACATATGACCTACGTTGGACTCCTCATTCACATAATCACCGAACCTGGAGCTAAAGTATAGTCTGTCCATGGCACTTACTCAGCATTACCTGACATCCTTGGGTCTTCTTGATACTATTATCTCTCATAACTTATATATATATAATATGTGACAATTATTCGGTATCCATGATAAAACTCCGAGTTTCGGATGTCGAGGCAGAAACCCACGCCGCCATCTCTTCAGTTACCGGTCCATCGTAAACAATGCTATGAAAATGCATAGCATTTTTTTCGATGGACCGATAACTGAAGAGATGTGGCGTGAGTTTCTACCCCGACATCCGAAACTCGGAGTTTTATTATGGCTACCGAATAATAAATTCCTCTATTTACATAATATCGAGGTCTCTTTCATTCATTTCTACCAATAAACACCCACCCACCCACACACACCCACACACACACATATATATATATATATAGATAGATAGATAGATAGATATATATATACATACACATATATCGTTTTGGGATTTGTTTTGCTAGATTCTTTATATGAGTTCGTGTGTTGAAGCATAATCTGTTGTGTCTGGGGAGAGTTATTCTCGTTTAGGGCCTTATAATTTAACACAGTCACTGGTAAGATTTCCATTCATTTACTTATTTAGTAAAAAAAAATTTCGTTGCGTCTTGCAACCTTTTTAATAGTTGTTGACTGTCCGTTATTCAAATTGCGTTCTTTTTGTTCGTTTGTGCGCATGTGTGTGCGCATACACATGCCTGTCTGTATGCATGTTTGTATGTATGCATGTGAGTGTATGCATGTATGTATGCGTGTGCGAGTATATTATATATATATATATATATATATATATATATACGTGTATACGTTTGTATGTATGTATTCTGCATATTTATGTGTTTGTGTGTGTTTGCATGTGTGTGAGTGTGTACCTCTGCCTCCTTGTGTGTGCATGTTTGAGTGTGTTTGTGACTATGTACTGTATCTGTATGTATGCCTGTATATCTCCATATGTGTAGACGTGTGTCTTCATATGTGTCCTTGTGAGAAGTGAAGTGTGTGTGTATATGGTCAGGTGTTTCAGTCTTAATTTGTGGATGTGGCTGTTCATACAACCTATGTACCTATCCGTCTGTACGTCTATCTGTTTACTTTCATTTCCATAAGGCTACATACATGTGTATATACATACACACACACTTACACACACACAAACGTTCATCTATCTGCATAACAGCCCACTAACTATTCTACCTGTATAAAATATAATCTGTGGGTATGGGGGTGCATAAGCGCAGTCCTCATTACCGAGGGCTAAAAATATTCGCATTACCATGTTTGTACAGACCATTTTCAATATAGCCGCAAATTTCAAAAAACGATCGAAATGAATAAGATTATAAGAATATACAACGATATTGTAAAGTATAATAGCCATCTCAATATGGCTAACCACAAAGGGGGGGGGGTGTTACTGTAGCTTTTTAGCCCCAGGAGATCATCGTCTCCAGCTGGCTTTAGGCAC
This sequence comes from Octopus sinensis, assembly GCF_006345805.1. Taxonomy (NCBI): domain Eukaryota; kingdom Metazoa; phylum Mollusca; class Cephalopoda; order Octopoda; family Octopodidae; genus Octopus; species Octopus sinensis. The sequence goes on from NC_043004.1 coordinate 9,375,597, forward strand.
ACTATCTGTGCTCTTATGGTATTTGCAAAGGGAGGCCATCACTTTCTCGTAAGCCTAATTTTTATTAATAAATGATAATAATATAAATGGGTAGCAAGCACAGCTTTGCTAGAAATCCAAGACGGCTCAAAAACCATGTAAGTTAGTTTTTACTATTTGCATTTTCTCTCGAATTCTCTAGTGTGTATCAGTGACAACTGTGGTTTTTGAATCGTTTTAACTCCTATTTCTAGTAAAGCGGGTGCTACCTAGTACCCTGCTTGTTATTATCTATTAATTGTAATATCTTTGTATGTATATATATATATATATGTGTGTGTGTGTGTGTGTGTGTGTGTGTGTGTGTGTGTGTATCAATATGTGTATATAAACACACACATATATAATGTATATATACGGGAGAACCCAAAAGAAACCAGAATTCTGCAATATTCTTTTATTCACTTAGTTTTACATGCTTACACTTTTATCGCCTTCGAAGTATTCTCCATTTGAAGCAATGCGTCGGTCCAGGTGCCTTTTCCACTATTCGGAGCAGTCCTAGAACTGTTGCAAAGTGAATTCTTTTAGTGCCTCAGCCGTTTAGTTCTTCACCTCTTCCACGTCTGCAAAACGTTTTCCATTAAGGACTTTTTTCATTCAGGGGAACAAAAAAAGTTGCAAGGAACAAGATCAGGTGAATTATAAGTAAATGGGGATGATGCCATTTCTGATTTAAAAAAAAAACTGTCTCACATCCAAGGTGGTGTGCGAAGGAGCATTATCGTGATGAAACCACCGCTCTCCAGTTTGCCACGGTCGGAACGTCTTCGTTTCACCGAGTCTCGCAAACGCTTCAGACCTCCCCAAAAACAATAAATACTGTGTGGACATTTCCTTTCGCATCGATGAAACAAAACAGCATCGTTTTAACATTGGACTTCACTTGGTGCGCTTTTGGAGGGGTATAGTGATATTGAATGCTTCCATTGACTTGATTGCTGCTTCGTTTCCGGGTCGGAGCCATAGCACCAACTTTCGCCACCAGTGATGACTTTTAAAAAGAAGTTCGGATCGACTTCCAACTGTTCTTTCAGTTCACGACTCGCATTCAGTCTTCAGTGATTTTCATCTTCCGTGAGCAAACGAGACACCCATTTTGCTGCAACTCATTTCAGTCACAATTCCTTGTTCAAAATTTGTTGGCAGGATTTCCAGGACTCCCCAGTCATGTCAATAAGTTCATCAATTGTTCGGCAACGGTCCTCCAAGATCAGTGCATGAATTTTCGTGATGTTTTCATTCGTTCGGGACGTCGATGGTTGCCCTGGACGAGGTTGGTTTTCAAGGGACACGTGACCATTTATGAAGTGTGGAAGCCACTATAAACTTGTGTTTTGCGCATGGCAGCGTCCTTGTAAGCTCTTTGAATCATGACAACTGTTTCGGCCGTCATTTTCTCCAGCACAAAACAAAGTTTCACGGAAGCACACTCTGTCCCTTCGTTTCGGCCATCGCAAAAGTCGACGAACAAGGGAGAATAACTGCAAAACAAAAACCACATGACAACGCCGGATGGCAGACTGAAGCCTGAGGGTCGCATCAAGTGGCTTCAAGCAGTGGAAGCCTGGGCTACAACGAGCTTGTCCCACAGAGAACGTTTCCGGTTACTTTTGGGTACCCCCTCGAACATATGTATGTGTGTATGTATATATATATATATATATATATATATATATATATATATAAAATCCATTATTTAGGCAGAATGGAATACATATAAGATTCCAATACCTTGTGGAATTTACTCACAAGGGACTGGAATCTTATACGTACATAGTTGCGGTTTTTTTTCCTTTGATATTTAAGTAGATGTGATATATCGGTTCCTTTGTTCTGGTTTCAAATAATCTCCTTAACCTTGAAAGCTAAACCCCTGCACACACACACATAAATACACACACTCACATACACGTGTGTCTGTGTCTATTTATGTGTGTGGGAATGTGTGACATTATGTGGTTAGAAATGCGGCTCTAGATATACAAATGCAATATCCCTGCATATCTCACATCTATTTTCATTCCTCCACTTCACTCCCTATTTCGTATCTTATCCAAATTTAAATATTGCTTAACCATCCTCTCACACCGTCTCCGATGAAGGGATATAATAAATATCCTGGAAACAGCTGTAAGACCTTCTATTTATAATTGATCTAAAATCTTCACAGCCTTGTTTATTTTATCTCATTCGGAATATGTATATATCTATATATATATATGCAGTAATATCCCGATATACAAGCTAATTTGTTCTCGGAGATCTCTCCTAAAACGAAAACTTGTACATCAGAGCAAAAACTTCCTATAGTAGCAATGTTATAAATTATATTATTCGTTCCCAGAAAAATATTTAACAAGTAAAGTTTATAATACTCGTAAATAAATGGAAATAAAACAACAGCAGAATGTGAAGGATAGTTTTCGTAAAGTAAAAAGCATGTCAAGATGATTTATAATAAAAAAATATCATTATTATAGCCCTGTTTTTTTAATGCCTTTCCCTTGCACAAGACACTCGCACATTATCATCAGCAGACGCGATCGCCGATTCACAAGCACTCGTAGACGCACTTGTAGATTTCTTTTTAAAAAATAAGTCTAGATTTGTTTGTTTAGAAGAAGGTTTTTGTCGCTCTCAATAAATGTCTCGGCAACACACAGAAGCATTTGTTATGTTAGCCGAAAGTTTTGCACGTCTTTCAAAATTTGGATCTTGTGCTTGAAAATAAAAATCCTAAACTCGGGTTCTCATAAAGCGAGTCCTCGTAAAGTGAGGCATTACTCGCTCTCTCTCTCTCTCTCTCTCTCTCTCTCTCTCTCTATATTATATATATATATATATATATATATATATATATATATATATATATATTATATATATATGTATACATGTATATATATATATATATATATGCATATGTATATGTGTATATATATATACATAAATGCATACGCACAAATATGCGCATTCATAATATATGTGTGTGTGTGCATAGTATACACACACAAACGCACGCACGCATATGGTGAGAGAGAGAAGGGGAGAGAAAGGAGACTATTACTTACCAATTATGGGATGGTCTGAGGCATTGTTTATATCGACAAAATGTATTGCTGCTGCTGCTGCTGCTGTGGGGGTTGTGTGAGAAGAGAAGGAGAAGAAAGAGTTGGACCTTATGAAGGGAAATAATCAATCGCTTAACTCTGGTCATAACACACACACACACACACACACACACATACACACACGTACACACACATACACACAATCACACGTACACACATAAACCGAGAGAGAAAAAAATAAGCTGAAACTTAAGAGATATACAAACAGACAAACAGATAAATAAATAGATGAGCAAAGAGAGATAATAAATGAACAAACGGTATGACGGAAGAGAAGGAGAAAGAATGGAGGAGGGGGTGAGGAAGAATGGGAAGAGGAGAAGGTGGAGGGAAAGAGGGGGAGGCTTGGAAATAGGAATAGATGTGATAGAAGTGAAGCCTAGAAAGAAAATAAGTATGTAATTATGTGACTGACTCCCTGGAGCATCTCAGAGTTTGGAGTAAACATCAGTCAACGCAGACACATACACAGAGAGACCAATACACTTAGAGACATATGCAAACTCAGCTTCGCACTCATATACACACACAGAAAGAAAGATACATACAAATATATGCATGTATGTATGTGTGTATCTCTCTCTCTCTCTCTGTATATATATATGTGTGTGTGTGTGTGTGTGTGTGTGTGTGTGTGTGTTTGTTAAGTCTTAAAATATAAAACCGGTTTTTGTCCTGTCTTGAATACTGGACATTACATACTGGCCGTAATCACATGATGTTACGTACTAATACTCGCGCGCACTCACACAAGCCTATACACATACATCTTTATATTTGTAATCTATACATAATGAATATACATGCATGTATATATATATATATATATATATATATTATATATATTATATATATATAATCAACAATCAAGGAACGGCCATAATAGGCCATTCACCCACAGAAATAACAGCCAAAGCTTCAACCGCAAATAAAAGTCAATTCCGTAAACAGGAAAAATTTAAAAAACATTACCCTGTAATTTCTTATACGATGCACCGTTTCATCTGCTGTTTAATGGTAAACTAACCTGATTAAATTAAATCAAGCCAATCTTCCATAGGCCCTCAGATTCTTCAGTAAGAAATAGCCACAAGTCGGAACAGATATTTTCACGAGGCATCTCCGACCCTGCAAGGTAATATCTGACCTAAAATTTTCAAATCATCGCACTCGCGCCAAATTTATCGGCAGCAAATAAATATAAGCCGTCGATTCCATTACGGAATTAACCAGAAAATTCATAATTAATCAATATAGGGTGGCAAAAAGAATTTTGTAGAATTTTTTTGCCACCAGCGGCCTAGTGGGAAAAATTAAATAGTCATAGACCATTTTTAAGTTCAACATCAACAATCAAGGAACGGCCATAATAGGCCATTCACCCACTAGAAATGACAGCCAAAGCTTCAACCGCAAATAAAAGTCAATTCCGTAAACAGGAGAAAATTTAAAAAACATTTACCCTGTAATTTCTTATACGATGCACCGTTTCATCTGCTGTTTAATGGTAAACTAACCTGATTAAATTAAATCAAGCCAATCTTCCATAGGCCCTCAGATTCTTCAGTAAGAAATAGCCACAAGTCGGAACAGATATTTTAACGAGGCATCTCCGACCCTGCCAAGGTAATATCTGACCTAAAATTTTCAAATCATCGCACTCGCGCCAAATTTATCGGCAGCAAATAAATATAAGCCGTCGATTCCATTACGGAATTAACCAGAAATTCATAATTAATCAATATAGGGTGGCAAAAAGAATTTTGTAGAATTTTTTTGCCACCAGCGGCCTAGTGGGAAAAATTAAATAGTCATAGACCATTTTTAAGTTCAACATCAACAATCAAGGAACGGCCATAATAGGCCATTCACCCACTAGAAATAACAGCCAAAGCTTCAACCGCAAATAAAAGTCAATTCCGTAAACAGGAGAAAATTTAAAAAACATTTACCCTGTAATTTCTTATACGATGCACCGTTTCATCTGCTGTTTAATGGTAAACTGACCTGATTAAATTAAATCAAGCCAATCTTCCATAGGCCCTCAGATTCTTCAGTAAGAAATAGCCACAAGTCGGAACAGATATTTTCACGAGGCATCTCCGACCCTGCCAAGGTAATATCTGACCTAAAATTTTCAAATCATCGCACTCGCGCCAAATTTATCGGCAGCAAATAAATATAAGCCGTCGATTCCATTACGGAATTAACCAGAAAATTCATAATTAATCAATATAGGGTGGCAAAAAGAATTTTGTAGAATTTTTTTGCCACCAGCGGCCTAGTGGGAAAAATTAAATAGTCATAGACCATTTTTAAGTTCAACATCAACAATCAAGGAACGGCCATAATGTTTTTTAAATTTTCTCCTGTTTACGGAATTGACTTTTATTTGCGGTTGAAGCTTTGGCTGTTATTTCTAGTGGGTGAATGGCCTATTATGGCCGTTCCTTGATTGTTGATGTTGAACTTAAAAATGGTCTGTGACTATTTAATTTTTCCCACTAGGCCGCTGGTGGCAAAAAAATTCTACAAAATTCTTTTTGCCACCCTATATTGATTAATTATGAATTTTCTGGTTAATTCCGTAATGGAATCGACGGCTTATATTTATTTGCTGCCGATAAATTTGGCGCGAGTGCGATGATTTGAAAATTTTAGGTCAGATATTACCTTGGCAGGGTCGGAGATGCCTCGTGAAAATATCTGTTCCGACTGTGGCTATTTCTTACTGAAGAATCTGAGGGCCTATGGAAGATGGCTTGATTTAATTTAATCAGGTTAGTTTACCATTAAACAGCAGATGAAACGGTGCATCGTATAAGAAATTACAGGGTAAATGTCTTTTAAATTTTCTCCTGTTTACGGAATTGACTTTTATTTGCGGTTGAAGCTTTGGCTGTTATTTCTAGTGGGTGAATGGCCTATTATGGCCGTTCCTTGATTGTTGATGTTGAACTTAAAAATGGTCTATGACTATTTAATTTTTCCCACTAGGCCGCTGGTGGCAAAAAAATTCTACAAAATTCTTTTTGCCACCCTATATTGATTAATTATGAATTTTCTGGTTATTTCGTAATGGAATCGACGGCTTATATTTATTTGCTGCCGATAAATTTGGCGCGAGTGCGATGATTTGAAAATTTTAGGTCAGATATTACCTTGGCAGGGTCGGAGATGCTCGTGAAAATATCTGTTCCGACTTGTGGCTATTTCTTACTGAAGAATCTGAGGGCCTATGGAAGATTGGCTTGATTTATTTAATCAGGTCAGTTTACCATTAAACAGCAGATGAAACGGTGCATCGTATAAGAAATTACAGGGTAAATGTTTTTTAAATTTTCTCCTGTTTACGGAATTGACTTTTATTTGCGGTTGAAGCTTTGGCTGTTATTTCTAGTGGGTGAATGGCCTATTATGGCCGTTCCTTGATTGTTGATGTTGAACTTAAAAATGGTCTATGACTATTTAATTTTTCCCACTAGGCCGCTGGTGGCAAAAAAATTCTACAAAATTCTTTTTGCCACCCTATATTGATTAAATATATATATATATATATATATATATATATATATATATATATATATATATATATATATGACGAAGATTAGAGGCTTCGAATGACCCGTCCGTTTTTTGTGTAGTCTATCTGAGTGTTTTGCGTCCTTGTCCCATTTTGTGTATATATATATATATATATATATATATATATATATATTCTTTTTCTTTCTCTTCCGCCATACCGTTTGTTCATTTATTATCTCTTTGCCTATCTATTTATTTATCTGGTTGTCTGTTTGTATATCTCTTAAGCTTCAGCTTATTTTTTTCTCGATATATATATAATAATATAATAATGAAATTATTGTATACAGTGCTCAGGTGCACCACAACTTGTCAAAAAGTGCGTATTAAAGTATATGCAGTAATGTACAAATGTCTGGAAAGCGAACAGTGTGTGAGTCAGATACATGCTTGCGTGTGTATGGAGGGGAGAAAATCAGGTGTAGTGTTACCGAATCTCAGGAAGCATGGAAGTTTTGAAGGATGCAGTGCTCCGACAACTAACAAATGATGCCAGCAGTTTGTTCCATGCTTCAGCAACTCTTAGCGTGAAAAAATGTTTCCGAAAGTCATGGGAGCTGTGCTGTTTTCTGACTTTGTAAACATGTCCACGGGTGTTTGAAAAGGTGCTCAGAGTTATTGTTTGTAAGATGATTAATAATTTTATGGATGTCTGCCAAGTCAGCTGCCAGACGTCAGAGTTTCAATGTGTCCATGCCCAGGGAAGTAAGGTGTTCAGAGTATGGCAGATGCCTGATGGAGGGTATTCTCTTGGTTGCACGTCGCTGAACGGCTTCCAGACGATTAATATCCTGGACAAGATAGGGGTTCCAGACCGGTGATGCAAATTCCAGGTGAGGTCGTACCATAACTATATAAAGCCGCAGATAGATAGCCGGAGAGCGGCTCACAAAGGACTTGGTGAGTGATGCTCAGGCTTCTTGGCAATTTTAGCGATGTGTTTTGTCCAACGCAAATCGCTGTCGGCAATAACGCCCAGGTCACGCTCACACAAAGACTTTTTGAGATTAGTGTTGTGGAGGGAGTAAGTAGACGCTGGGTTCTTCCTCCCAAAATGCATGGTGGTACATTTGTCCACAGCCAGTTTGAGTTGCCAGTCCATGATCCACTGCTGCATTGTGTCCAGATCTGATTGCAATAGAGATCTATAGTGTACAGGATCTAACCTCTTTATTTCGAGGTACAGCTTCATGTCATCTGCATATTTCAGCACTGTGGCATTCTTTAAGTTGGCATCTATGTCATTAACATATGCAACAAATAAAAAAGGGGGCCAAGAACAGATCCCTGTAGTATACCAGATGTCATCTCATAGGGTGAAGAGTGCTATCCTAGAACTGTGACAACCTCTTTTCGGCCGATAATAAAGGACTTCAACCAGTTATAGAGATCGTCTCTTACACCCAACGCAGAGAGTTTCACCATAAGCCTTTTGTGTGGCACAGAGTTAAAAGCCTAAGCAAAGTCCAGGTAAACAACATCCACCCAGGATCCGCGATCAGTGATTTGGGTAATGTTCTCATGAAACTCGAGTTGACTACAGCAGCTGGAGTAGGGAATAAAACGGTTGGGTCTCTTTTGGAGATGAGCACCACCAACGTTTACGACATCAACAACAGGGTGGAGGAGTCATGTTGTGGGTTAGTCTGAGTGGGGACAGACTTGCTGGCCAAGTCAGGATGCCTGAAGTGGTTCAAGTGACCACGAGCAGGCTGTTCCGTTGATTGTAACAGCTGGGACCCTCGTCGTCGTAACCGACGGAGTGCTCCTTATAGCTAATACAAACATAAATATTATAGCTAATACAAACAATCGTACCATAAGTGTACAAAACTATATCTTTAAAAAATAGATGTTTAGGAACTGCCACAGAGCAAGCATTTGGCACATGCTTGCAACCCATTTGGCAAGACGTAACTATCTGATTAGGGGTAAGAAATATGGTATAATTGAAGTCATGTTTGCTATAGAAAACGTAGCAAAACAGCACTCAACAGCCCAGCTGAGAAACAGTGAATTTGTCCTGATTGCAACATACTTGGGACGGCGCGTCGCCGAGATAAAAAAATGCATGGAGATATCACCAGAAATGAACACTTGTTGGATTACCGAAGCCGTCCTCCACGACTTGGAAGATAAAAACAGAATCATCGAAGTCGAGAAACAAGAAAAAAACAATTGAACTGGTCAGGAATTGCAAATCAAGAATTGCAAATAATGATCCAAATAAACCAAGACGTTTTGGAACAAATTCCTGCCAAACTCAGCCTTCCAGATGGCACTATGTTGAATGTCACAGTTGAGGGCAGAAGACGAACATGTTATCAATGCGGACAGAATAACTACCTGAAAGTCTTCTGCCCACAGCTAAAACAGAAGGAGGGCACTGCCCTCTTGATACAAGCACCACCCACACCACAACAACTGAAGCAACCCCAACTACAGAAGGAACACCCAACAACAAAAGCAACTCCGAGAAGAAACTCCAAGGAAAAGAAGCAGAGAGAGCTTCAGAAAACACACCACCACCACCTACAACGCAGTTCTTGCCAGAGGAACAAAAGACATCAGCATAACTTTACATGGTACATGCTCATACCAGTTCTCTGTTACTCCTTATTACTATTTACAGCGTAAGAGCCAATGAAGATGCACACAAACTTTACCGTGGCGGCGATTGTATTCTTTTTGCGCAAGGCTCTCAGATTCACTTAACAAGTGGGTCCTATTCTCCACATTCTTTCCACAGAGTCCACATTTCTGGGTGTCAGGTGTTTTATAGATGTTATACTTCACCGAATTGGTCGCAAGAGCCTGGTCTTGTGCAGCAATGATCAGGCTTTCGGTGGTACGCTTCAAATCACCTCGCTCAGTCCTGTGTATTCCTTTCAAACTGTCCATGCATTCTCATTTCAAGGTTTTCATCACTATTTATCGAATAATCGTCAAACGTTCTCCTTTCTCTCCTTATACAATTGTATATACTAATTAGTTCTCTGCCACCATTCTTTCCTTTCATATACAGTCTATTTACATTTATTTAAGGCGTAGCGCTCCATGCCGCAACATCAATTTTCTCGTCCTTCTATCCAGTGTTGATATTTCCTCATTACTCCATTTGAGGATGGACGCAGTATATCTGACCACCGCAAATGCTCAGTTATTCATTGCGGTAATCAAATGTTTGGCATTCACGTTGGATTTCAACTCCATCTTCACCCTTTTTTGAGACGCCAGGCCGCCCTTGACTTTCATTTCTCTGTGTAGAATCTCATCCATCTCCAAAATCCCTAAATAACTATAGCCACTACCGTCGGGTTCATCCATGGTCTCTCATGATGGTAACTGCAATACTCTGCAGGATGTTTTATTCCCTCTTTTCATATTAAGTGCTGAGCATTTAGTAATCCCAAATTCCGTACCGATGTTCCTACCACACTTCTGGGCTGCTTTGGTTAAGCATTATATCTGGTTTTTAGATTTCTCAAAAAATGACACGTCATCCATATAACAGAAGATGGTTCAATGATGGGCCTTTCTTCCCATATCGGTAACCCATCTTATTATTATTATTATTATTATTATTATTATTATTATTATTTATTATTATTATTATTATTATTATTATTAGTATTATTTATTTTCTCTTTATCACAGCCTAATGCACCTACAATGATAGGAATTGTTTCTGTTTTTAGATTCCATATTCTAGTTACCTCTATTTCCAGGTCTTTGTATTTTTAAAGTTTCTCCATTTCTTTTGGAGACACGTTGTCATCTGCTGGTATTGATACATCAATTAGAAACCATTTTTTTCTTCATGATCTCTGACAACTATATCTGGTCTGCTGGCCTTAATTTCTCTATCTGTGTGTATTGGCATATCCCAGAGTATGGTTGCTTTCTGGTTTTCTGCGACCTTTTCTGGTGTGTGCCTATATCATTTTTTTCTGTTATATTCCATAATGTTGGCATAGCTTCCAGTGTATGTATGTAGGACCTAACTGTGTCGTGTCTGTGAATATATTCCTTCTTAGCCAGGACTGGCAGCCAGAGACAATATGATTTATTGTTTCTTGTCCATCTCCACATATTCTGCTGTTACTTGTTATATTTCTTTTCATTACATGTTTTTGATAATTTCTGGAGGGGAGGCTTTGGTCTTGTGCTGCAATTAAAAATCCCTCTGTCTCTGATTTGAGTCCTATTATCATCATTATTATTCTTATTATTCAGTAGTTTTATTTTTATAGCGTGCTTTCACTTCACTACCGAGCACAGCTCTGTGTGCCTTAGGTATGTGCTGTGATTTGTTGTGATGCTCTGATGGTTTTTGTATGGAAAGTGTTCTGCGTAGGATGTGTGCAGTGCCTAGTAGTGCAATTTTATGTATGTTATATGTGTTTGTAAGTTCTGGTGTTTTGTTATGTATTTGTCTGAATATTTTTTTATCATGCCTAATGCACCTGCTATGATAGGAATTGTTTTTGTTTTTAGATTCCACATTCTGGTTACCTCTATTTCCAGGTCTTTGTATTTTTAAAGTTTCTCCATTTCTTTTAGAGACACGTTGTCATCTGCTGGTATTGATACATCAATTAGAAACCATTTTTTTCTTCATGATCTCTGACAACTATATCTGGTCTGCTGGCCGTAATTTCTCTATCTGTGTGTATCGGCATATCCCAGAGTATGGTTGCTTTCTCGTTTTCTGTGACCTTTTCTGGTGTGTGCCTATACCATCTTTTTTCTGTTGTTATTCCATAATGTTGGCATAGCTTCCAGTGTATGTAGGTTCCAACTCTGTCATATTATTATTATTATTATTATTATTATTATTATTATTATTATTTTGATTATTATTATTATTATCATCATCATCATCATCATCATCATCATCATTATTATGGTTTGGCTCTGGTTCCGTCTTATTCCTTGTGGGTAGCGGGTTACTACCTATAACCTTAGGTATTCACAAGTTTTCAGCAGTCTTTCAAATGCTTAGAACCCTCCTGATAATTCTTGCTGTCTCTAAGACAAACTTTCTGCAGGAGCTCTACCGGGCATTCTGTTCCAATCTCCTCCAGCCATTTGTCTCTATCTTAGCTTCCTGTTCCCAACGCACCAATAACTCTAAAGGTACGCCTTTACAGTTCGCATGCTCCAAAGACTTGTTATTTCAAATTTTAAGGGATTGTATTTTTTCTTGTTTTTCGTCCTCTTTCTTTACGATCCTGCAATCAAACTGGAATGATAGTTCGATCAGTAAGCAACTTTGCTTTTCCTCATCTATAATTGTTATGTCCGATCTATTATTGTCTAACTTCTCCATTGGAATAGGAAAGTCCCACAGACTCTTACATTTCTCCGACTCCGGGACTCTTTCGACTCAACGATTGTACTGTGTGCTTCTAGCTTCAAATCCTCATTTCTGGCACAGTTTCCAGTTTAAAACTTTTACATCCTGGTCGTACCAATTTAGGGCCAGCCTGGTCGTGCCAGTATGGTCATGCCAACTTCCTGTGTCAACTTGGGGCATTCTGCTACAATGTGTGCCACTGTCACATTCCAAGTTCCACAGGCTCTACATTTTCCTGGCACATTATTTTCATATTTAATTTTTCTCAAGTTGTTTGTTTTTATCGCTTGATCTTGGGCTGCTACAATTGGGGTCCCTGTCTCTTTTTTTTAATTGCTCCTTTTTTTAACGGAGCTCAGGATTTTGTTCAACACACACGTCTTCAGTGGCTCTCCAAAACTAGCCATGCAGAAGTTTCTCTTCGATCTGTCTGATATGCTCTCTTTGTATTTCATTCTTGATTGCTAGCAGATACAGAAACGCCGAACAAAGTGCTTAGCGGCGTTTCGTCCGTCTTTACGTTGAAGTCATGCCGAGGTCGACTTAGTCTTTCAACCTTTCGGGGTCGATAAATTAAGTATCAGTTGCGTACTGGGGTCGATCTAATCGTCTGGCCCCCTCCCCC
>NC_043004.1:9399917-9404917 GCF_006345805.1 Octopus sinensis
ACACACACCACACACTTTGAACACTTGTGATACCCGGACGTCATCAAGACCTAAATGTCCATAGCCATCCGAAAGGATTTCATATTGTTGCAGATCCCTGCGAAGACCGTCTGCTGCTTGCATTGTGTCTCAAAGATGACTCAAAGCCACGCTCACAAATCAACGTCGATGAACCTTTTAGGCCTCCTATCCATGTATTCTGATGGCATCCTGTGAACCGGCATGTCGGGCACAAGCACTGCTATAATTCTTACCTTCTCGTTAATTTTAAAGAAATGGAAGGTGCTTATGTATATAAGTATTTGCATTGGGACCCCTTTCATCGAAAACCGGTGATTGTCGTACGCTGATGACAGGTCAAAACCTAGAAACTGCAGTCCGTGCGTATCACTTAGGTTGACGAGGGAAGGGTGACCTCCCTTTGCAAATACCATAAGGGCACAGAAAGTGTGCCTAAAGCCAGCTGGAGACGATGTTCTCCTTGGACTACAAGCTACAGTAACACCCACCCTTAGTGGTCAGCCATATTGAGATGGCAAGTATACCTCACATTGTCGTGCAGTTACTGTTTATACCTCGTTCAGAGATTTTATTGCTTGTGTATATATATATATATAATATTATATATATAATATATATATATATTATATATATATATATACAAATATATATATGTGTATATGTATATATTAATAGATAAAAAGAAGGATAGAAAATAGTTCGAAAACGAGGGAGTTTATGCAACAAACTGAGGACGCTGGAAGTAACCTGAAACAAGAAACTGAATCGCTAATTGTAACTGTTCGGGATTAGGATGTTAACATGTGCTTAAGAAGGACAAAAATGTATGGAACTCAGCGAGCAAATGGAGAATGTGTGGAAAAGAGTACGAATTGATAAATTCTTAACTGGATGTAGTAAACCAGCACAAATAGAGCATAAGTGCAAGCATGGCAGTATTGGAGTGGAATATTAACCAAGTTTGTGAAGTAGATGTGACAGGAATGTTGTAGAGATCGTGAAGGTGACGAAGAAGAAGAAGAAGAAGAAGAAGAAGAAGAAGAAGAAGAAGAAGAAGAAGAAGAAGAAGAAGAAGAAGAAGAAGAAGAAGAAGAAGAAGAAGAAGAAGAAGAAGAAGAAGAAGACACTACGTGTTGTAAGCGATGTGGCTTCTTCATTTGACACCAGAGTAAATAAAAAGTGGAAAAAGAAAAAAAGTAGAGTATTATCGTATCTTAAAGCATGAAATCCTCAAATGATGGGACAGAGAAGTTAACAAAGTCATGATAAAATCAATTATGATTGTTTTAATGGGAACAGCCACAATGATTCTGAAGGGTCGTTAATTTTGAACAGCCACAAATTGTGAAGAGTCGTTCATAAACAAGAATTAGGTGCAGTACAGAAAATATATTCGTTAGTTTCAGCAAAAATTAGTAAGTTTTCGAGACAAGGCAAGAGAATATACGAAGAACAGCAAAATCTTTTATAGAACTCATCGATGTTCTTCATCTTGACAGCAATAGGGAAAAAGGTTTTCTAGCTTTGGAACAATCGCCCAAGTTTAGCAATTCGCTACGACTTGTGCAAAATTAGAGCAAAAGCAGATAATTTTCAGTTCAAAATAGACTTTCTTAACAAAGAAAATAATAATAATTAAAGTGATAATATCAGACACGGTGTAAAATGGACATGCAGCGTTTAAAATGGAGTTACCAAAGTTTAAAAGGCAGAGTTTTGTTAGATATAGTTTTAGTATAAGAAGTGTAACACATGCATGACTGTGTGTGGAGTACACATTCAATCTATAAATCGACTGATGTACATACACACATACATACGTACATACGCAAAACACTTATGTATACATATATGCATATATGTATGCATATATATATGTATCTATATATATATATATATATATATATATATATTATATAATAATATATATATATATATATATATATATATATATATATATATATATATATATATAATATATATATTATATATATATATATATATAATTATATGTATTTGTATATGTGGAGACGCAATGGCCCAGTGGTTAGGGCAGCGGACTCGCGGTCGTAGGATCGCGGTTTCGATTCCCAGACCGAGCGTTGTGAGTGTTTATTGAGCGAAAACACCTAAAAGCTCCACGAGGCTCCGGCAGGGGGTGGTGATCCCTGCTGTACTCTTTCACCACTCTTTCTTCTGTTGGCCTGCTCGCTTAGTCAGCGGGGTGGCGTCATTCGAAGGCTAAAAAAAAACAATGCGAACGCATTGTGACCAGCGATGTGTAACTACATCTGATGACGTGATGTATGTATATATATGTATACATATATATGAACATATATGTGTATGTATATATGTACATCAATCTATAGATTAACGCGTAATCCACACACAGTCATGAATATACTATATGTATATATATACATATATATATATATATATATATATATATATATATATATATATATATATATATATATATACATATAGTATATGCATGACTGTGTGTGGATTACGCGTTTAATCTATAGATTGATGTACATATATACATATATATATATATATATATGTATATATATATATACTTTATTTAAAAGCAGCAGAAACTCAACAAAACCTGTTACTCGGAGTTTCACGTTCCCCTTCGTCGGACAGTTGAATTTCTGCTGCTTTGAAATAAAGCATATTACTCTACCCCTGGTATTTGAGTACTCTTTTTTCCACCTTGTTTCACATTTATGTGTTTACTCCGGTATATATATATATATATATATATATATACAAGACGTGCTATAATTATGTCGTGGCAATATAATAAGAAAAGCTTTCTGCGATAACACACACAGACTTAAATACACATCTGCACGCACACACACACATACATGTACGGACGCACACACTCATACAT
This sequence comes from Octopus sinensis, assembly GCF_006345805.1. Taxonomy (NCBI): domain Eukaryota; kingdom Metazoa; phylum Mollusca; class Cephalopoda; order Octopoda; family Octopodidae; genus Octopus; species Octopus sinensis. The sequence continues at coordinate 9,402,847 of NC_043004.1, forward strand.
ACGCGCGCGCGCGCATATTCAGTACGTAAGTATTAAAGATTGTCTGTGAAAATCTGAATGCAAAACCGAGGTATCTTTCTCTTAATTGATCTCTCAAATTCCTTTATATAAATACAGATACATACGAGTACACGCACGCGGACACAATAGACAAACAATACATGTACTCGCACGCACGCACGCACACACGCACGCACGCACGCACACACGCATGCACGCACACACGCACGCACACACACATTTTGTTCAATTTGTCTCGCATTTTTTATTTATCAATATACATGTGTGTATTTGAATATACGTATGTGTGTTTATATGTATGTTTGTGTGTGTATATATATATATATATATGTATACATATGCATATATGTATGTATATATTTATATATGTGTGTGTATGTGTAGCTATATTTAGCTGGAGAGAGACAGATAGATAGATAGATAGATAGATAGAGAAAAGAGGGGAGAGAGAAAGAGAGACAGAAATGAGGGCGCGTATATAATCTTAGGCATCAAACTATGTAAAGAAGACAGAAGGTAAAAAAACAGACGCAAACTAAAATGCGCCAAACTTTACATTAAAAAACTTCTAATCATCCCCTTCACGAACGACAACAACAACAACCATAACAACTACAACAACACACAAAACTGTATTGCTATTCATTCACTTTAAAAATGACTGATAATAATAATAATATCATAATACAACAATAATAATAATAATAATAATAATAATAATATAATAATTATAATAATAATGATGATGATAATAATAATAATAATAATAATAATAATAATAATAATAATAATAATAATAATAACAATAATACTAATAATAACAAAAACAACAATAATAGAACAAATAAATTAGAGTAATAATAATAGTAATAACAATCCTTGTTGTTGTTTTTATTATTATTATTACTAATTCTACGGGCTTTTTTTAAAAAAAATTTTATGACTAGAAGAACATTCAATATATAAATTTATTTATTATATACGAAACCAAATTGAAAAAAGAAAAATAAACTAAATAAACAAAATGCAAAAACAAACGAAATTTCAATGACTAAAAAAGAATGTTATAGGCTTTTTGTTTTTGTATTTTTTTAAATAGATTTCTTGGTGTGTTTTTTAAAATTAGTTATTGAATTCATTTCCGTATTTGTTCTTTGGTTTATTTATTAATATTTTATTTCTATTAAAAAACTTCTTTGTTAGCAATGAAGACACTTTGCATGAATTTACCATTTTTCGCAATAAAAACCTTTTGAAGCACAATACAGATGGTTTAGAAAGCGACAATAACAGCTTCGCTCCCGCCTTTTTTCTGTTTCCTTCGCCAACTGCCATCTTGCCGATACCACCGTCACCATCACCAGCATTATCTCTAGAACCAACGCCATTTAAAAGGGTGCTAATAACAACAGCAACGAAACAATAACAACATAAATAGCAGCAGTTTCTTCTGTAACATAACTACAACAATAAGAACAACAATCATATCTACAACAAACAAAAACAACTCGCAGAATTATTGCTAACAACAAAATATGAAACGAAATTTCTACTATTTCAGTAAGTGAACCGGACAATAAGTTCTAGAAAATTAAATGGCGACATTACAAGTGTTCACACAATCGCGCACACGCATGCGAATGCACAGAGCGCGCGCGCACACACACACACTCACATACAGGCACGTGCACCTATATGTCTACTCTTGTGCGGATGTATATGTAGTATACATGTGTATATATATGTGTGTGTGTGCATGTATATTTTCATATTTCTATATATATATGCACACACAAACACCTATATGTTGGTATATGTGCATATGTGCATTTATATATTTATATATATATATATATATTTAATAACGTATGTTTGTATAAATGTATATATATCTATATACGTATATATACATGTCTATGTGTGTGTGATGTCTGTCTATACATAATTATGTATGTATGTTTGTATGTTTGTGTGTGTGTGTGTATGTATGAAGTGTAAACGTATACGTTTTAGTTTCGTATATCTTTGCTATGAAAGTCTGTCGATTTTG
>NC_043004.1:9409917-9429917 GCF_006345805.1 Octopus sinensis
TCCCTTTTTTCTTTCAACAAAACAATTTTACTTACTCTTGTTTTTTTTTTTCCATTTTAATACCTCGGTTTCTTTATTAGCCACAAGGGCCCAAACATAGAGGGGGACAAACAAGGACAGACAGGACACCACAGAGGGGACAATACATAGAACGAATATGATGAGATGATTATACAATAATGGGGTTATGAATGGCTGCATGCGCCCCTCATCACATGCATTACCATTAATCTTTTTAAACTGTCCGTTTTTATCATATATTTAACTAACACTTAATTATTGTCTACCATTACAGTTATTTGAACCGTTATATGTTCTCTAAAATTGTTCTTCTATTTTCCGATATTATTAAACATAACATAAAACACTTACTCTTTCTTTTTCCTTTTTTTTTTCTTTTTCCTTTTCTTTTTTCCTGTCCATTTGACATACTCATTTATTCCATTTTAATACTTCATGTAAGGCTCAAAAGCTACTACATAACTGACTAGCAACAATCTGAACCATAACAATCAATTAAATTTAACACTATGATTTACGTCTAACACGACAAAAAACAACTCAAACCACCTGTGAAGGAAACATGAAAACAGTTTTCATGCTGTAAGGATGGAGTCCATTGTTAAAATGGGGGACGCTATAGTTATTAGCCAAAACTGGGAAACTATGACAAATTGGCTACACCCTGGCAAACTTTATAAATAGAGATAATTTTACCAATCCAGTTTTTTTTTTTTTTTTAGTGACTGTTTATTCTGTGAGACAAATTTGTTAAATTGGATTTTGGAAGTTATGATTGCCTGTTTAGTTTATGCACTTTGTGCTTTGCATCTATGGATTTATTTTATGCTCCAGGAATTCGCCAGAACTTTCATCAGATTTAAAATTACTTCTGTGTCACATCTGGGCGAGTACAAAAAAAATCTAAGTTATGTTATGTTATAATATTTATGTGAACTTTGAACCCTCCATTAGTGGCAGGCTGTGTAATAATTCTGCTAGCTATTTTCTGTGAAGATAAATGTTAAAATTTGTATAGATAGATAAAGGGTGCATGAATTTGATTTTTTCAGGTAGCCAATTTCTTGTATTAGAGGGCTAACTATAAATGTTGTCAAATGGTTACTCAACAGGCTTGTATGAAGCAGTTTTGTGTGAATTTAAAGCAAACTACCTTTTTGTTTCATTATTTAATTTTTAAACTAATTATTGATGTAGTCTGGCAGCCGTTTTGTGTCATGAACTTTGTTTAAATGGCTGCTTTGACATTAGATTTAATTATGTTTAAGTCCATGGTTCGAAATCCAGGGATGAACACCGAATTTGTGAAGACGGATTTTATGAAGTAAAGGTTCGAAAACCGAATTTGTACTAAAATGGAAATCCGGATTTTATGAAATCCAAAATTTTTGGAATGCATATTTTTGAAAAACCAAATTTGTGTGAGGCCAATTTTGGTGAAACCAAAACACGGGACACGGAGACCGAATTTTTGAACTGTGTATATATGTTACCCTTGTAACGTTTGACTGCACGCATTTGCTGTTTGTTTGTGTATATATTTGTGTGTATGTAAGCTGTTTTTATGCTGACTATTAATAATATTTTACAAGAAAATTCATGGTATCCTCGTTGATTCTATAAATTCGGGTTATGGCCATCAAGTCGTAACAATGTATGTACATATGCATGTATGTATGTGCAAATTTGTATGTTTTATGTATGTATTTTCAAGCATATAGTTACATATCTAGACATGCTCATATATATTGAAAGGATAAACTTCTGGAAAGTTGTACAGATTTTACAGTTCCTGTGATGGACTGGATCTGTAGTGTTCGAATTAGCTTTCTCCTTTCAGGTTTTGAGAAGCCTAATTTTTGAAGATTGGTATTTAGGCAGTGTATTACATATCCCAGGGCCCCAATAATTCAGGTATTTACCTGAACTTGTAATTTGGATAGAGTAACTGCAGATTTCTCAGTACTTCAGCATAGGTATTCTCTTTTTACTGATCTTCAGCTTTATATTAACATCGCAGGGCAGCTAATTTCCACAACTGTACACAGTTTCTTTTCTCTAACCCAAATCATAATATCTGATCTGTTGTGCTTACATTTCATTGAGGTCTTCACTGGTACATTCCACCAGTATTCCTTTTTATTATGAGTGCCTATGGCTTCTACCATATTGTGGGTTCTTATTTCTTTGTCCTCGGGATTATCTTTCCGACAGATTTCATTACAACGTCATGTCTCATCAGTAGATACTACCATGATGACATTTTCGGACAACTGCTTATGATGTGGGTGATATCTTCAGTGTGAACTCCACAAAGTCTGCATCGGTTCTCACACTTTATGGTTTTACCGGCATCTCTATCCCTTTTGTGCATCAGGTACTTGGCTGATATTACCTGTTCCTGGATTGCAAACGCATACCCTTCAAAGTGAAACGTAGTAATCCGGCTGTTGGTCTATGATAAACTGCTTTGAGGATCGAATACATCACAGGGCATGTATTTAAGTTTATCAGACAAAGAATGTTGTTCAAGGAGCTGCCTTTCAAGTCTTATGATGTTATCAGCCCCATGTATGCAAACTTTGTCGAAGGATGCACTTCGATGCTTGGTGGTTAAAAGATGTTGCCGAAGGGATATGATGCGACATTCAAAGGCATTTTGGATCGATGTTATACCTCTACCGCCTTGTTTTCGTTTTAGGTAAAGGCGGTATACATCACTGTTAATGTGGAGATTATGTGTGCTTGTTAGTATTTTTCGGGTTTTTACGTCAATGGCTCAGATGTCATCGAGCGTCCAATGAATCAGCCCAAATGCTGGTATGAGTACTGGCACAGTAAATACATTGTGGGCCACAGTTTTATTGAATACAGAGAGTTCTGAGGTGCAGATGTTTTTTATTCGCCTGCAATATTCTTAAGTGACACATGTTTTGTTACAGGTGCTATTGTAAGATATATTTTCATCCACCCCTAGATACCTGTAACATTCCTCATCAGATACAGGGGAAACAGTCAAATCATTTATGGAGATGTTACTAGTCTGGTTTATAGTTTTACCGCTTTTCACAACCATATAACAACATTTATCCTGACCAAACGCCAATCCTTCGTCCTTTGAGAATGTTATCTTTAGGTCAAAGCTCTTTTTCATCTCATGCATATTCTTTGCATAAAATTTCAAGTCATCCACAAAGAAACAGTGTGTAATTTTGGTATTCCTGTTTCCTTGTGAACCAGTGAGATATCCTTCAGACTTCCTTGACATGAATGATGAGGGGTTTACAGAAAGTATAAACATCACAGAGAGGCTGAACCCTTGGAATATCCTTTTGTGATACTGTATGCGTGTGTGTAGTATGTGTGTAATTGTGTTTGTACCCCTGTCTCTGTGCATGTGCATACACATGTATGTATATATATATATATATATATATAGATAGATAGATAGATAGATAGATAGATAGATGCGTGTGTGCACGTGTGTATGTATGTATTCTGCATATTCATGTGTTTGTGTGTGCGTGTTTGAGTATGTGTTTGTGTGTGTGTGTATATGGTCATGTATCTGTCTCCTTTTGTGTATGTATGCATGTGTGTGTACATGCGTAAGTGTGTGTGTATGTACTTGTCTGTCCATATTATCCATGTAATTACGTACTTATCTATATGGCTACTTACATACCCATTTACCTATCCATGTATGTATATATATATTCACCTACATAACAGCCTACTAACAAATACACTTGTGTAGGGATACGGGTATTACTACCTACTGTGCATATCTCGTACTTAGTACAGTGGATGTTACATTCATGGGGACGTACCCCTGTATTTGCTTGACTGTTGTGTCCTTCGGGTGCTTGGATAAACCGCAGATGTCAAGTCGATCAATTGTGCCCCCATGTTGGTCTTTGGTATGTTGGTAGAGTATGGAGGACTAATTTTTGTTGTCATATTGTCTCAAACGTTCATTTAACCTCTCCGCCATGCTGATATATATAGCCATGATGGATCGGTAGCCACTACACACATTTTTTGCTCTCCTTGTTTCTCACCTTGTTTTCTGTGTCCCTTTCTGTAGAAGAGCGTAGGCTCGAAACGTAAAAGACATTTTCAATTCCTGAGCGTTATACTAATACATCTGTTTGTTTTCTACATCACCTGTCTTCGTCTTTTGTTTTTTTTTTCGTGAACTCCCCCCCACCCTATATATATATATATATATATATATATAGTGAGAGCGAGAGAGTTAGTTAGATAGTGATAGATAGATATATAAATTGAGAGATACATACATATACACACACACACACACACACACACACACACACACACACACACACACACGTACTAGGTGGTATGAAAAGGTTCCCAGATTAGTTATGCTTAATAAAATATAACTTATTCAAATAAGTTTTAGCATTATCTCCTTCGAAATGGTCACCTAGCGCAGCAATACACCGTTCCCGGCGTTCCTACCACTTTTGGAATCCGGCCTGGAAGTCTGTGAGTCGAGGTCCTTCTGTGATTCGCTCTGGATCTCGACAATAGTGTTAATACAGCGCCCCGTTTGATTTGCATTTTCATCCTTGGGAGAGAGATGGAAGTACACCGGTGCTAAATCTGGTGAATAGGGCAGGTGTAAAAGTGATACGAAGTTGTTTTGGGGAAGAAACTCACGAGTGAGGAGAGCTCGGTAAAGAATCCAATTCTTCGCGCTCCATAGATTCTGTCACTTTTGCCGAATGTCCTCCCTCAAACGCTTAAAGACGTCGCAGTAGAACTCTCGGCAGACGGCCTGGCTCTAGCGAAATAGTTCTCGAGGCACAATACTACATTTCTGGGGGTGATCACTCATTGCCTTCCAAGTATGTTCCTCCGCTTTTAAAGCGACCGTGCCACTCGAAACATTGCATACGCCCCAATGCCTCGTCTCTGTAAATCTACCGAAGCATACTCAATGTTTCTGTAAAAGACTTCTTAAGCTTAACGCAAAATCTCAAGTGGTTCTTTGTGTTCCAACGTCTACAACATACACGCGATCATAAAAACCCAAACGTCACAACTTGCGAAGTAAACAAATCAATGTCACTCAGTACCCTCCCTCATGCAAGTCACTGCTAGCTCTGATTACGCCCGCTTCGTGTGCTGCCATCTGTTCGCGCGCTACAGAACTAGTCTGGGAAATTTTGATACCACTTCATGTGTGTGTGTGTATGTATATATATATATATATATATATATATATAAACAGACTCACATACACAAATTTATGAAGAAGACGCAAATAGTGTTTAAAATTTAACCTGTAGACTCGCACACACACACACTCACACATACATACACTCACACACGCACTCAGACACACACGCACACACTCATTCACAGACTCTTTCACTCTGACTCACTTAGACTCACTCACACACACACTCACGCACGCACTCACGTACACACTCACACACACACACACTCACACTCACACTCTCACACACACACTCACACGCACACACAGATTCTCACACACACTCTCACAGACGCAGACTCACACCACAGACGCAGACTCATACCACAGACGCAAACTCTCACAGACACAGACTCACACCACAGACACATACTGACACACGCGCTGACACACACATACCCACAGACACACACAGACACAGATACACACACACATACGCACACACACAATATCTTTCCGACATCGGAGGCTGTATGTGGTGTCTTCACGCGTGAGAAATTGCAGCGAAATTTTCTCCGAATCACACATTATCTTAAAACGAGGAAGGACACATTTAACTATGCAGTTCTTGGTATGCAAAGCGACGGGATGCTCATGACTGGAACGCCTTTGATCATAAATATGTTTCAATGAGAGTCGACATGGCTGGAAGCAACGCCATCTGTTATTTTCTATGTCGCAGCCAACACTTCAGCGTTAGGCCATAACCACCACCAACCCCAGCACCGTCAGCACCATCACTGGAGCCCTTGTGGAGTCGTTCAACCGGTTAGCAATGGCAGTTGTGTCTCCTTCAAATTAAACCTTATTGTTTTATCAATAGATGCGATGGTCACGACAGGAGTGTGTTCGGTCACAGGATTTCCCGATCAAATTGGTCTTGGATCAAGACAGCAAAAGAAACGCCATTGCCATTCGCTTAAAAATGGACACTCAACCATAACAGCGTCCAACGAAGAGCGTCAGGATCATCACCACCACCACCACTGCTCCTTTCGACAAACTTAACACCACCATCAGAACACACACACGCACACACCAGTTCAATCACCATCCGCATTGTCACCAGCGTTTTCAGCATCATCATCATCATCAACACCATCATTACGGGCCGCCACAGTCGTCACCACCACGACGGCCACCACCAGCATCCCAACCCACCACCACCACCACCACCGTACTGCTCACTGTAACCACGACTATCAGCATTGCCGTCGTTGTTTAAAGTTCGATTAACACAATTGCCTCGTCTTTCCCCAATTCTCTTCTCTTACATTCTATTCGAGTTTTCGTTCTCCTGTCGGGCAGCAGAAAAAGTGAGAAGATTTACTACTTGAGCTAACGATGAACCAAGCGAAATGATGATAGATGTGCCCACCTCTATTCAACTTCTACAATTCTCACTGAGAGAGAGAGAGAGAGAGAGAGAGAGAGAGAGAGAGAGATATTCTAAAATATTATTTTCACATGTTTTAACATACTACAACCAAATGCTATTCCCTCGATCTTCAGGGCCCACTTAATATCTCTTTCATTAAGTCGATAGCAGGAGATCCCAGTTCAATAGAAAACGGACTAGAGGGAGAGAGAGAGAGAGAGAGAGAGAGGAAGAGAGACATAGATAGATAGAGAGAGAGAGCGGAAGAGATAGACAGGTAGATATATAGAGAGAAGAGAGAGAGAGAGAGAGATAGCTAGCTAGCTAGCTAGATAGATAGATAGATAGATAGATAGATAGATAGATAGATAGATAGATAGATAGATAGATAGATAGATAGATAGATAGATAGTGAGAGAGAGAAAGTGAGACAGTTTTGGTGGAGAAAATAATAATGACGCAATAATGAAGAGATAAAAAAGAAAGATAGAGAAGGATAAAGGAAAGAACAGAGATAGAGAGGGAAAGAGAAAGTAGGATAGAGAGGGAAAGAGAAAGAGGGAGAGTGAGGAAGATTAGAAGTATCGATGAATAAAAACAACGAAAGTGAAATGTTGCAGACAGAAAGAGATAAACAGAAGAAGAAGAAGAAGAAGAAGAAGAGAGAGAGAGAGAGAGAAGAAAGATGGTGGGAGAGGGAACAGGGAGAGAAATGTTAGATTGTAGAAAGAGAGAGAAAAAGAAGGGAAGAAAGACGGGAGACGGAGAGAGTAAGGTGAGAAGAAACGAAAATAAAACAGAAACGTAAATAAGGGTGAGAGAGAGAGAAGGGGTGGAAGAGGACGAGAAAGAGAGAAAGACTATGTATAGAAATAAATGTATACATATACAGCTATACACACATACACGCACACACACACACATACATAGGTGCAGGTGTGGCTGTGTGGTAACAAACTTCGTTCCAAAACACATGGTCCTGGGTTTAAATTTAAATTTAAAATAATAAGGGTGAGAAATTGAATATTAATTTGATTAATATGAATTGAAAACCAGTGGCGTAGCATATAAGACCATAGCGGATCTTCTAGCAAAATGGATGTCCACTGTTAATGGTTCATCCCTGTTACATAATAGTTTGACTTTAATAGTTTCAGTATTAAAATGAAAGTATCTGACATTACAATAGAGAGATGTTTTTGTTTCACTTTTAACACGTAATACTGAAATAGTAGAGAAGATATGATATTGCTGTGGGCTCGCCCTAGGCAAGATGTTAGAAATGTTTTTGCCCATGACACTACATGAACCCTAAGTAAGGCATGTGTAAAATTTGAATGAAGTTGGTTGTGTAGTTCTCAAGTTTTAGGGAATGGTAGTGGAGAAGATATGATATTGCTGTGGGCTCGCCCTAGGCAAAAAGTTAAACAATTTTTTGCCGATGACACTCTCCGGACCCTAAGTAAGGCATGTGTAAAATTTGAATGAAATTGGTTGTATAGTTCTCAAGTTTTAGGGAAACACACAGACAGACAGACAGACAGACAGACACACATTTATATATATATATATACACACACTAGCATTATGACCCGTCATAGTGCTAATGCATGTATATATGTGTATATATATGTGTACATATTACATGTATATCTATATATATATACATCTACACATAAAATACAAAATACAAAGTTATATCTTGATATCGCTAGTGATAACAATACTCAAAATATATAACAGACTGGAATTGTTAGCTCGTCTCTTGTAATTCCGATCAATTGTATCTTTTCCTCCCTCTTCTACAGAAGTGTGGCTACAATCCAGCTTACCTCTACTTATGGGGGGGGGGGCATTTTAAATTTTTATCTGGGACGTCCTACGTCCCAGATATAAAGGTAAAAATAAAATATTTCCACTTTGCAAGTTCGAGTCGAGTACTCCCTTGCATGCTCCGTTGACTCGAACCTTGCTTCTATTGTGGTGAATTTACCGCTTCTGGTTAGATATATTTCATAGTCGCACTAAGACACTTTTCGTAGGTGCTTTCCTCCAGGTGTTCAAATCTTTTTTCTCTACATTGTATACTTTATAGACAATAGTCTTTTCTTTAATTTAATTTTTTATTATCCATCTGGACTATTCCATTTCTGCACACTAATTTTATTTTTAATTTATTCCCATAAATTCAATTGTTATTATTTTTATCGTTAAAGTGAAAGTATCTGACATAATATAGAGAAACGTTTTGTTTCACTTTTAACACGTAATACTGAAATAGTGGAGAAGATATGATATTGCTATGGGCTCGCTCTAGGCAAGAAGTTGAACATTCTTTTGCCCATGAAACTACATGGACCCTAAGTAAGGCATGTGTAAAATTTGAATGGAATTGGTTGTGTAGTTCTCAAGTTTTAGGGAAACACACAGACAGACAGACAGACAGACAGACACACATTCTCAGTTTAATATATACAAAGATATAGTTTATAAACAATTCATCAGAAGCACACTCTAAAAATATAGAGCAGTAATTATTTCGACAAAACTTTAAATAAAGTTAGCCAAGTTTTCGCACTCACAAAGCCAAAGCCTTGTAGACAGCTGGTCAGACTCTATATGAATATAAAAATTTCAAATACCAACGTGGCAGACATGAGGAAACGCTCAGAACTCAAGGAATACGTTAATGAGTACTGGTTATTTGCTCAGGTCTGTGACGTAGATATTTTTGTATTCATATAGAGGTTGACCAGCTGTCCACAAGGCTTTGGCTTTCTGGGTCGAAACCTTGGGTAAATCTATATAAAATTCTCTCTCTCTCTCTCTCTATCTCTATCTCTATCTCTCTCTCTCTCTCTCTCTCTTTCTCTCTCTCTGTATATATATATATTATCTAATGTAATAATATTCTTATTTTTCTCCGTCACAATATATGTATGAAAAAGGAAGGGGTGATGGCAAAGTGGTAGTGCGAGCTTTTCAACTCTACCTGAGTATATGTATGTGTGTGTAAAGGATGGTATGTGACTGTATGTTAACCAGCGTTCTTTCAGTAACAAACGATGATCGATGTCACATCTCAAAGTATTTTGAACGACTTTGCTCAATAGTTAAACCGGGTCAAATTAAGAATACGACCAGATGTCCCAAATCTGATTCCGATTCTTCTGTTACAATCCCTGGAAGCATCCCAAAGCAATGCAGCAAAATAAGTAGAGAAAAGGGTAGGGGCAGGAACATCTCCCTGTTTGACACCTTTGTCTGCCGAAAATTCATGAGACAGCTCATCATTACCTGAACTTTCGTGTTTCTGTGTGGTTCCTTAAAAATGTGTTGGGCAACGAAGTTTACACAAAACAATCCACAGCGTGTCCCTTTTTACCGGGACACACTGCCTTAGTTAAATTTTTGAAGACCTGGTAGAGTGACGTTTGTTCCTCTATGGATTTTTCTTGAACCTGTCTCACAGGAAATATCATGTCCATTGTTTCTCGCTCAGGTCAGAAACTACACTGTTTTTCAGGAATCACATGTGAATACACATTCTCAACAAGACGATCCAACATGATCCTTGAAAGTATCTTCCCGGTATGTGCCACAAGAGTTATCTCTCTAGAATTACCACACACTGTTTTTGGGCCCTTACCCTTGTATACAGAGATTAGAATGTCCTTTATCCGTTCTTGTGGCATAGAAGATTCATTCCAAACTCGAGTTATCAGGTTATGAATTTCAGATGAAATCTAACCCCCACCTGCTTTCAGAAGTTCAACTGGAATACCATCCAATCCAGGAGCTTAACCTGATCTTAGTTTATATAATGCCGGATTTACTTCTTCAATAGAAGGAGTATCGTTCATATGTTGTTCATATCTCTCATTGCGGAGTGTTGTTTATGGTATCCATGTTCACTGCAGACAGATTGTGGAAAAGATCTGCCAAGTGTTCTCGCCATCAATTCCTTATTCCGGGAGGATCGTTAATAACCTCATTTCCATCTTTCGACCTTAAGGGAACACATGATGATGAAGATTGCGTCCCTCTGACCATCCGTTCCATGGCTTTGCTGATGTGTGAAGTCACAGAGATAGGACTATAGCTTTTGGCATCTGCTCTGCATCCCCCTTTATGGATTGGGCATATTATTCCCTCCTTCAGCTTGCTTGGCAGTTTGCCATTTGCAAGAAAGCTCTGGAAGAGAATCTTGAGGGATTTTGCCAGGGCATGCTTACACGCTTTGAGGAGGATTGCTGGGCACCATCAGGACCAACAGTTGAGTTTGTGTCCACTTCATCTATGGCTAGTAGTATATCTTCTTCGCTAATGTCAATGTATTCCATTGTAACTGCCTCGCTGGTTATAGGTGAGGCGGCAAAGAAGTCCACTGGTTCGTTCACTTGTCTGTTTTCCAACGGGGTGGTAAAGACACTTTTGAACTGGTCATTCAGTACCTCACCGATCCTCGTTGGACTGTCTGTGAAAACCTCGGCTGTGTAGATTTTAGAACATTTATAGATAGGTCTTACAGCTGTTTCCAGGATATTTATTATATCCCTTTATCGGAGACGGTGTGAGAAGATGGTTTAGTAATAGTTAATTTAGATAAGATACAAAATAGAGAGTGAGGTGGAGGAGAGAAAATAGATGTAAGATGTGTAAGAATATGGTATTTGTAGATCCATTTTTTCGGCAGAATGGTATATATATAAGATGCCAATACATTATGAGTAAAATCCAATAGTATTTAAATTCTATATATTTGAGATATAACTATATACATACAGAAGGTTTCAGATTGTATTCCTTGACAAGCTTTGATTTTGCAGCAAAAACGACTCTTCTTTCCCTTTGCAGAAGAAGGAATAATTCGAACCTATCTCTTCAGGCTTTCCTTCCCCCAGATAGACGTATTTCACTGAGAGCAGCGATGTCGATGTTAAATCACGTTAGTTCTTTCGAGACAAGAGCTGTTCTACGTTCTGGTTTCTCTGTGTCTTTAGGATCGAGAAGCGTCAGTACGTTCCATGTTCCAATGATTAAATTAATTTATTTAATTCAATTTCTGTTGTTTTTCGACCGCTTGAATGGGTGTCCCGCTGAACGCGGCTTACCAGCCAGGATTCTGAGATGACATTCGATATTTAGCCCACCTGTTCTAGGGCCTTCTCCATTCAGGGTGAGTAGCGGTGTTCCCAAATAGGACTCCTCGGTTACAGATGTAGGACCGTGTCCCTGGGTTGTCACCAGCTCTCAGAAAGGCGACCGTCTTGCATCTGTTGCCGACGTGCAGGTCCGGACCAGGAGCTTCTAGTTTCACCAAAACCTGGTCACAGTGGAGAAGACCACCCACCATCACCTTGACAGAGAAGAAAAGCACCGCAGAGCGCTGGAGTGCCTGGACCACACCCACTCAGGACCCTGAGAACAACAGTCGAATGAGAAGACTGACTGCTCATGCAATAGGAGCTAGCGTAAGAACCACCTTGAAGAGCCACATAGTAAAGTTTAACAAGAAACTGTACATCTAGGTTCAATGTGTGGCTGGAGATGAGGCCAGACTCTTCATGACCTGGTGGGATAGAAAATTTAAACAATCCTTAGCGGAACAATCCACGACTGATTTGGATTAGTGTAGGTATGTAGATGACATTAATATTCTAGTTAGGACAAATTCTAGTAACTGTAATGTAGAAACCGAGAAGAACATAATGGAGAGCATCCAGCACGTAACTAACTCCATCCACCAAAGTATCAAGGTAACTATAGATTAACTCACTAGACACCATAACAATATTCACCCTGTCCTTGATACTGAACTTTGGTTAGAGGTGTGAACAACAGAGTGCAACTCCTCCACTCTTATTACATGAAACCCATGGCTTCTAAAACTCAGCACACTGATAGCAGACTCGGGATAATTAACAACGTATCCCCACTACGCGAATCCTGTGAAACAAAGAAACGTGTACATAATTTCACGCACCGCATGCAATTCTCTGGATGTGACCAGAAAAATAGGATTCGAATATACAGGGGTGCTAGAAAGAAGTTAGATAGCATCACATGTTATGAAACTAGTGGCACCAACCCTAGATAGAGAAGTAAAGACTGGAATAGGATACAAAGAGTTTGTGAGAAAACAAACAGGATGAACACGTGGTACAAGACCAACAAATATCAAGGAGTGACGTTTGTAGAGGCCACATCCAATGGAAAACTAGCCCGAAGACTTAGGAAGTCTCTGACGGAGGCCACACTCAATCTTAAGATCGTTGAAAAGCCAGGGAGCTCAATAAGGTCACAACTATGTAGGACGTACCCCTTTGAGAATACCGCATGCACCAATGATAACTGCACGGTATGTAAGATTAACCCTGGCGTTACCTGTAGAACTAGAAATGTAGTCAACAGCATAAGGTGTATAGAGGTTGCTTTTAAAGACAAGAACATGATATACATAGGTGAGACACCTAGAAGCATTGCGGAGAGGCTAAATGCCCATTTGAGACAATATGACGACAAAATAAAATCCTTCATACTCTATTAACATGCCAAAGAACAAAACAGAGGCACACTGGGTCAAGTTGACATCCGCATTTTATTTAAGCACCCGAAGGACCCAACGCACAGACAAATGCAAGAGTACGTCCTCTTAAATGAAACATTCCCAGTACTAAATAGGAAATATACGCAGAAGTTAGTAATACCCTAATACCCACAGTTTATATATATATACAGGTAGAGTTGGTAATATGCTGTGATGCGGACGTATGTGTGTAGGTAACTGGATATGTAAGTAAACAGATAGATAAGTTGGGACATAGGTAATACGGACAGACAAGCATATACACACACAGAGCCATACATACACACACAAATACACATACACATAAACACACACATACATACAAACGCACAAACATGAACACACAAACATAAATATGCAGAATGTATTCAAAGTTATAAACACGCATACATATATATACACATACACACACACGCACACACACACACACACACACACACACACACACACACACACACATACACACACACACACATATATATATATAATATATATATATATATATTATATATATATATATATATATATATATATATATATATATTTGTTTGCTTGTTATCAGTCGTAAGACACTTGTTGTCTCACCGTTAATGCTTCTGTATTTCATGTTTCTGTATTCCATTATTGTTTTTTGTTTTTTCTATATCTGTCCCTTTTGCTGTCCTGGTGTTCGTATGCATTCGATCCTTCTTCCAGGAAATCTACGCTTCCAGCTTAGTTTTTCTTGGAGGGCTGGCCGTGATCTAGTAATCTCAAGATTAATCAGCCGAAATTACTACGATGATCCGGTTCTTGACTGAAGACTGAGGGGTTCGAATGTCCTGTCCATGTTTATTGTATCGTCTTCTATGAGTTATACGTTCTTGTCCATGTTGTATTTTTCTACATACCTTAACATATATTCCAGGCGCCCCGTACCCCCTTTATCATTAATGTGAACACATATTCTTAATAATTGGTACGACTCTCTGTTTGTCTCTCTCTCTCTATTCATCTTCTCTTTCCTCTGATCCTTTGGTCTAGTCTTCCACTACCCTCCTATTTCTTTGTCTCGCTCTACACTCACAGGTCATTCTTCGACACCCATCCCTTCTCCTCTCTGATTCCTTCTTTCTCTTCTCTCTCTTTGTTGCGTTTTGTCCCCCTTTTCTCTCTCTCTCTTCTCTGTCACGTGACTGTTGGCCGAAATCTGCCTTTCAGCTCCTGACACCTCGTCGTGTTAACATCGTTGTTCTTCGTCCGCCGCTATAAAGGCTTTTTCCAATGCGCCAGAGAAAAATTGTTTGCTTGTTATCAGTCGTAAGACACTTGTTGTTCTCACCGTTAATGCTTCTGTATTTCATGTTTCTGTATTCCATTATTGTTTTTTGTTTTTTCTATATCTGTCCCTTTTGCTGTCCTGGTGTTCGTATGCATTCGATCCTTCTTCCAGGAAATCTACGCTTCCAGCTTAGTTTTTCTTGGAGGGCTGGCCGTGATCTAGTAATCTCAAGATTAATCAGCCGAAATTACTACGATGATCCGGTTCTTGACTGAAGACTGAGGGGTTCGAATGTCCTGTCCATGTTTATTGTATCGTCTTCTATGAGTTATACGTTCTTGTCCATGTTGTATTTTTCTACATACCTTAATATATATATATATATATACATGTATATACACACGCATACACACATATAGAGAGAGAGAGAGGGGAGCAGAAGCAGAAAAAGAACACTGAAAGGGGAGAAAGAGAGTGAGAGAGTGAGAGAGAGAGAGACAGTGAGAGAAAGAGAGAGAGCAGCAAGGTGATTGGGAGTGAGAGAGAGAGAGAGCAACAGACAAAAGCGGGATGAAAGAGACAGACAGACAGAGAGCGAGTGAGACGGAGAGAGTGTGTGTGTGTGTGTGTGTGTGGATGGATTGCAAGAAATGAAGTGTCGCATTGAAATATCTTTTTAAATACAAAACTATTCCCCCCAATAACTCGTAACATACACATCTCAACATGCACACACTCCATTACTTTCTCTATCTTTCTCACTGAGTCTATCTATCTATCTATCTATTTGTTTTTGCATCTGTCTATTCATCTACCTGTTTGTTCATTTCTATCTATCTATCTATTTATCTATCTATCTATCTATCCATCTATCTATCTATCTATCCATCTATCTATCTATCTATCTATCCATCTATCTATCTATCCATCTATCTATCTATCCATCTATCTATCTATCCATCTATCTATCTATCTATCTATCTATCTATCTATCTATCTATCTATGTCTGTCTGTCTACCGATCGATCGAAAGATCGATCTCTCTATCTAACCCTCAACAAGTTTTTCCAAAACCACAAACTGCTCTTACATAAACATTCCTCTCCAACCACTTTCTTGCTTGATCCTTCTCTCTTTCATCTCTCTCACTCATTCACTCACACACACACACACACAAAACAACATAAAAATACGCTCACATGGAAACCACTATTCCTCCACTCTCTTCTCGTCCATCTCAATCTGTCTGTCTATCACTCGCTTTTTCTCTCTTTATATATATATATATATAATATATATATATATATATATATATAGGCGCAGGAGTGGCTGTGTGGTAAGTAGCTTGCTAACCAACCACATGGTTCCGGGTTCAGTCCCACTGCGTGGCATCTTGGGCACCAATGCCTTGTGAGTGGATTTGGTAGACGGAAACTGAAAGAAGCCTGTCGTATATATGTATATATATATAAGTGTATGTGTTTGTGTGTCTGTGTTTGTCTCCCTAGCATTGCTTGACAACCGATGCTGGTGTGTTTACGTCCCCGTCACTTAGCGGTTCGGCAAAAGAGACCGATAGAATAAGTACTGGGCTTACAAAGAATAAGTGCCGGGGTCGATTTGCTCGACTAAAGGCGGTGCTCCAGCATGGCCGCAGTCAAATGACTGAAACAAGTAAAGAGAAAAGAGAAAGAGTATATACATATATATATATATATATATATATATATATATATATATATATATATATATATATATAATTGAATAAGGGTAGAAATTGATATTAATCAATTAAAACCAGTGGCCTAGCATATCAAAAAAATCCGAAGATTAAAATATTTTTTACATACAAAATTTAAAGGACTGACCACTAAAAGTGGACAGTCAATATGCTAGATATAGACGTCAAAATCGCTATTTTCCACGAAGAATGTGTTCTCAAGAAAAAAACTCAGCAAAAAAAACAAAGTGTAAAAAATAAGCAAGACAAATGAAAATATGCGAAATAAAAACGATTACCTATGTACTAATTAGTTTCACTTGTTAATATTCACGTATATGTACACGCGAGCATCTGCAAGATCACCAGCATACAGACACATCTATAAATATAAATACATATATATGTATATATATACACACGCACAGACACACACACACAATCATCTCACGCGCACACATGCAAACACACACACAAATGCATGCTATAGCGAAATAAACACAGCAACGCCTACTCACCTTCTCTCACCCCCTGTCTTACTTTCTCTCCCTCTCCCTCTATCATTCCCTCTCTTAATCTCTCTTTCCCTCTCTCTCTCTCTCTCTCCCCCTGAACCACTTACTGCTCTCCTTGTCAGAATGGTCGAATATTACAACATTTCAATCAGATTTCAATTAACTTCTCTGTGTCACACGTGCGTGTGTCAATATAAACACGTATCTATGTCTCTATCTTTCACTATACGCGTGTGAGTGGTTATCTATATATATATATATATAGATATATATATATATATGTGTGTGTGTGTGTGTAGGTAACGGAGGGGGAGAAGAGTTAGAGATGGGTTTAAATATATTTTAGGAAAGTTGAATTTTTTCTTCTCTATATTAATGTCTTAAATTTGTTTATAATTTTTTTCAGAAGCTAACATTTTAATAAAATTTATTGTCGACGACGGCGAGATATTTATAAAACTCGTCAGGAGCTGTACATGTGTGCGCACGTGTATTGAATGAATGTGTGTATGTATGTATGTATGTATGTATGTATGTATGTATGTATGTATGTATGTATGTATGTATGTATGTATGTATGTATACACATATATATAATATACATATATATGTGTGTGTGTGTATGCGCGCGCACGTGTGTGTGTATGCGCGCGCACGTGTGTGTGTATGCGCGCGCACGTGTGTGTGTGTATGTATCTATCTATCTATCTATCTATCTATCTATACATATATACATACATACATACATACATACATACATACTTCTGTAAGAGACGACGAACTGGTTGCATCGTTAGCGTGCCGTGCAAACTGCTAGGAGACATTTCGGCCATTTTTAGGTTCTGCGTTCAAATTGTTCCGAGGTCGACTTTGCCTTTCGTCCTTTCGGAGTCCATGAAATAAATACTGGTCAAGCACCAGGAGCGATGTGAATGACCAGACCCCTTACCACGAATTTGAAGCCTTTTGCCCCAAGAAGAAAGGATTTACAATCTATATAGAGAAACGAGGGCGGGGGACAGACAGTTAGAGAGAGAGAATTCAGACACTCATATATGCTTGCACTTATATATATATATATATATATATAGTTAATCCAAACAAGAAAGCACAAAAAAACAACACAACAACGCGAGGACGTGGAACAAATATAGTATTATTGGACGCTCAGGAAAGAAGGAGGGTTTAACGTTTCGAGCGGAGCTCTCCGTCGGAAACATAGGAGAAAGAAAGATCCAGAGAAGGGAAGAGAGAGGAAAAAATCGCCAACGGTACACACGAGGTCACATTTTGAAAGCTATATATATATATATATATATATATGAAAGATGGTTTGAAAATGCAATTTTAAAGATGTTTATTCACTTGACCGGTTTCACTTTTTTAGAAAAAAGATTGTCAAAAGTAAAATGTAAAGCTTTGTATAAGCTTTGTTGTGTTAAGTACTGGTTGCCACAAAAGTATTAAAATGCATATATACATTCTTTGATAATAAGAAAATGTTAAATACAGTTTACAAGGAGATATCTGACAAAATATTAGACAAAAAGTTCACTCCTAAATATATTTCCTTCTGTGTATATATATATACAACCAAATATGACATTTTTTGAACTCCTAATACATTTCCTTCCAAACAAACATGATTTTTAATGAACTAATATTTTTACAGAACATTTTGTCGAATATTTTGTCAGATATTTCCTTATAAACTGTTTTTAATATTCTCTTATTATTATTATTATTATTATTATCAAAGAATCTATATATGTATTTTAATACTTTTGTGACAACCAGTACTTAACACAACAAAACTTATATAAAGCTGTACATTTTACTTTTGACAATCTTTTTGACAAATTGCATTTTCAAACCTTCTTTCATATATATTTCCACTCGTGCGGTACCTTACAACTTCACTTTGTTATATATATATATATGTAAGTGTGTGTGTGTGTGTGTGTGGAGGCGCAATGACCCAGTGGTTAGGGCAACGGACTCGTGGTCGTAGGATCACAGTTTTGATTCCCAGAGTGGGCATTGTGAGTAATTGAGCGAAAACACCTAAAGCTCCACGTGGCTCCAGCAGGGGGGGGGGGGTGAACCTGCTGTACTTTTTCACCACAACTTTCTTTCATTCTTCCAGCTTCTGTTGTACTTGTATTTCAAAGGGGCCAGCCTTGTCACGCTGAATCTCCCCGAGAACTACGTAAGGGTACACGTGTGTGTGGAGTGCTCAGCCACTTGCACGTTAATAAATGAGCTGCGACGTCACTGGTGCCAAGCCGTATCGGCCCTTTTGCCTTTCCCTTGGATAACATCGGTAGCGTGGAGAGGGGAGGCTGGTATGCTTGGGTGACTGCTGGTCTTCCATAAACTACCTTGCCCAGACTTGTTCCTCGGAGGGTAACTTTCTAGGTGCAATCCCATTGTCATTCATGACCGAGGAGGGTAACTATACACACACACACCACACACACACACACACACACACACACACGTTCAAACAGAAAGGCGTACGTATGTTTTTACCCCTCGGCGAAGTAATTTTATTTAATTCTCTCGCAGGAAGGGCTAGTTTGACGAGTCGTGTTCGAAACACGCTAGAGTTGAACTAGGGACAGCTGATGAAGGGGATTTTTCCTTGTGTAGTTTGTCTTGTACTCTCTTTTTCTATTGTAAAAAAATGGTTTGTTCCATGCTTGTTTTTCCGTTTTCTTTTCTCGTTGAGTTCTACGTCTATTTGTGGTGTCCTGTACTCACGTATATATATTTATATATGCATGTATACATACATGTAGATGTAGGTACGTACATATATGTATGTATGTATGCATATATTTTATTTATTACACTATTGTATGACAGCGCCCTCGCGTCGATTCGATTCGATTCGTTCGTTTCGTTCCGTTCTTCTCTCCAAGTACTGTTATATATATATATATATATATATATATATATATATATATATATTAAAGTTTCATTTAATTTCGTTGGTACTCTTCAGTTATATATATATATATATATATATATATATATATATATATATATATATATATATATATTTATTTGGAAGAGGATCCGTAGCGTTCGGTCATATAATAAGTAATATATATATGCATATATACATACGTATATGTACATACGTAGATCTACACGTATATATATATATATATGTGTGTGTGTGTGTGTGTGTGTGTGTGTGTGTGTGTGTGTGCGTGTGTGGACACAGGACGTCACGAAACGTGTACAACAAAAAATACGAAGT
>NC_043004.1:9434917-9449917 GCF_006345805.1 Octopus sinensis
GTTCCCATGGCAAACACAGCCTTTGTAAAAGTTAATTATGCCTCAATCATATTTGAAATTATCTAAATATTTTTTTTTTATTCGCAATGCTATTTTTGCGTACCTACGACATATGTTCCAGGAGTGACAATTTGAAAACAAAAGCTGTCGTTAGCGAATAAAAATGAAGAACTCAGAGATACGTTTGTGAATGCATAAACATTTCACATTCAGAATTCTTCTTCGCACCACAAATGTATACTTTGTTTTATCCATGGTTCTTCGCGAACAATAAATTTTGTCGGACTAACAATTACGGATTAAATATAACCATATTAAATAACCATATTCATAGTTTTCCTTTACTAGTTTTGGCTCAAGAGTTGCGGCCATGCTGGAGCGCTGCCATTAAAAAGTGGTCAGCAAGCCTCCACAGGGAATCGAAACCTGTACCTCTCAATTTCCGTTTGCGTGCTCAAACCATTAAGCTATCACTTTCCTCACACACACACACACACACATGTATATATATGCATATATATCACCTGGATCGGCTGTCTCGTGCCGAGCCAGCTCCGCTATCCCCAGCATTCGCTCCATTCCCCTCGTGCTTTCGCCATTCTCTTCCACGTTGTTCCAAATAGGTTTCTTAAATCATTTTCCCACCTGATCGGAGGCCTTTCCAGTGGTCTCCTCCGCTCCACAGCTGCACGAGTCCATCGACCCGACTGTCTGTGAGCCTTGCGACAGGACCGGCCCATCATAGCTTTGCTTGGTGGTATTCGGCGATGACGTCCTTCACTCAAATCCAATCCCTGATCTCGTTCGGGATGAGATCTCTTAGCAAGATATCCATCATCGAACTATCCAAGCCTCTCAGCACCGTAAACAGATGTTATTCTTCTCTCATCGTCAAGGCCCATTCCTCTCATGCGTACAGCATTGCAGGCAAGACTGTGCTGTTGAAGAGATTGGCGCGAGTTGTCTAAGTTCGCCTTCAGCACATCCTTCACCGAGTTGAAGGCTCTGCATCTTGCCCCATACCCTTCGCGAGATCTCATTCTTCCTTTCTCGAGTCATACTCACTTCTTGATGGAGACACTCATAGCTACTCACCTCTTTTATTTCATCGCCTCCGTCTGTTTGGCGACCGATTGCTACGACCTCAGACCGTATGTACTTGGTTTTCGTACAGTTCGTCTGCAGCTGATCTATCTATCTATCTATCTATCTATCTATCTATCTATCTATCTATCTATCTATCTATCTATCTATATCTATCTATCTATTTATCTCTCTCTCTCTCTCTCTCTCTCTCTATATATATATATATATATATATATATATATATATATATATAAATTTAAAATAATAACGGTGAAAAATTGAATGTTAATTTGATTAATATCAATTAGAACCAGTGGTCTAGCATAAAGAAAAATCTGAAGATTCAGAAAAATTATATTACCTACATATAAGAGATGACCACTAAGTGGGATGAATTCTGGCATAGTGGATGTCCACTTAGTGGTCATCCCGCTTTATATATATAATATATATATAAATCAGAAATATTAAATTTCTAAATATCTCAAAGAGATATGTACGGTGGTGGAGCGATAGAGTGGTTGTTTACTGTCAATTTAACGTGACAGTCCTGTAAGGGATTTCACCACCGCTGTTTAGCCCTAGGAAGCATCGACGCTTCCTGTCTGCTTAGACACATTTCTGACACAGGAATGTGTCAAAGCCGACAGGAAGCGTCGATGCTTCCTAGGGCTAAACAGCGGTGGTGAAATTCCCTTACAGGACTGTCACGTTAAGTTGACAGTAAACAACCACTATATATATATATATATATATATATATATATATATATATATATATATATATATATATATATATATGGTACAGTGTAATTACTTCATGGTCATACAGTGTTGCTGATTTCGTATGTAGAGTTTTATCCTGCCGCGTATCACAACATCGAAAAGGAACAATATCGATGTATCAGTAATTTATGAAATATGGAATAATGTCTGATTGAAGCAATACGTTTCAGATTTCTTTAACAGAGAATAATCGGTTTCATCGATTAAATCGATTTCAATACGTTTGAGCGATCCCAGCACATTTGACTTTGATATAATTTTCAACATAAAACGTGGAATAAATGTACGCAAGGTATAGCTGAGTGGTGAGAGGTTTGCTTCTCAACTACATGGTTCCAGGTTCAATCTCACTATATGTCACCTTGGGCAAGTGTCTTCTACTACTCTACTATAACCACGGGCCGACCAAATTCTTATGAGTGGATCTGGCAGACGGAAACTGAAAGAAACCCGTCGTATATATAGGGAGAGTTTACGAAAAAAACAAAAGACGAAGACAGGTGATGTAGAAAACAAACAGATGTATTAGTATAACGCTCAGTAATAGAAAAAGTATTTTGTGTTTCGAGCCTACGCTCTTCTACAGAAAGGGGCACAGAAAGAAACAAGGAGAGAAAAAAAGGAGAGAAAAAAGGTATATATATATATATATATATATATATATATATATATATATATATATATATACCTGTGTTTGTGTTTGTTCCCCACTACAGCTTTACAAACGGTGTTGGTGTGTTTGTGTCCCCGTAAGCTAGCGGTTTAGCAAAACAACTGATATAATAAGTGGCCAGGCTTAAAATGTAAGTACTGGGGTCGATTCTTTCGACTAGAACTCTTTAGGGTGGTACCCCAGCATGGCCGCATTCTAATGGTTGAAACAAGTTAAAAACTTGAATATAAAAGAACTAAACAAATATCGCAAGTATCACGCAGTCGAGCGACCTCCCGATTCTGCCAAATCCTGCACCGTTTTGTCATTCGTGAAATAATTTATAAAAAAATAAATCTGAAATTATGAATGTAAAATGTGTGTGGAGTTAAGATTTCATTGTTTATCCAGGTTGTGTGAGAATTAGAGGAGGTAGGCAGGGTTGTTTATGTATTTTCGTTCGCCTACTTTTTATCGCTTTCCTTTATTTTCATTGGAGATACGGAAGGGAAAGATTTAATATCATCTGATAGCACCGGCGGCAAAAATTAATCGAGCGACAACGATTTATTAGTTGTATATTTATATTTACACAGACAATGTGTGTGTGTGTGTTTTTCATTGTATGAATGTGTGTCTAAAGAAAATATACGTAGATTTTCGTCGGCGTCGACGATGGTAATTCTTATCGTTCGATCACTTAAACCACGTACAGATCGAATTATATTGTAAGTAGTTGACACAGCACTGGGGTCGATTTGTTCGATGAAAATTCTGGGAGGCGGCGTCCCAGCATGGCCGCAGTCTAATGTTTGAAACAAGTAAACAGTAAAAAGTAAAAGGTGATAAACATAGATACATATTCATACATGCATATATATATATATATATATATATATATATAAAGATATATATATATGTGTGTGTGTGTGCGTGTGTGTGTAAATATTTATCCTCACATACACCTACTTATCTATCTATCTAAATATATATATATGTATATATTTTTTTTTTTGTTTGTTTCAGCTCAGAGCTGCGGCCATGCTGATGCACCGCCGCCTTGTGCTACACTGTTATTGCGAAGAACCTCCTCTAATATGTGGCACTTGGTGAAGAATGGAGTTTGATATAGCTACTCTCATTTGCACCTCTTGCCGTGAGGTAGGTTTATCTGGAACTCTCGACGGGAAGATGTCCAGCTTTGATTTAAAAACTGCTACATCTACTTTGTGCAAGTTTCTCAGACTCTTTGGGAGAATATTAAAAAGCTGTGGGCCCTTGAAACCCAGGCTGTTGCAGAAGCTGCTCCTGAAGCGTGATGGCATTGCTGGGATCTTTGGCATTATGCAGTGTCGTCCCGTTCTGGCATTGGTGTAGCTTTCAATGCCAAAATTTGGCACAATTCCTTCCAGGATCTTCCAGACATATATTACTGCATACCTCTCCCGTCTTCTCTCCAAGGAGTAGAGTCTTAGCTGTTTCAACCTTTCCCAGTAGCTGAGCTGTTGCAATGGGACGATCTTCTTTGTGAATCTTTTCTGGATTGCTTCAAGGTCCACTGTTAATCTCACACTGGTGGGTGACCATAGCTGTGAGCAGTAATCTAGGCGGCTGAGGACGAATGACCGCCAGAGGACCATCATGGTTTCCTTATCTTTGGTTCTGAATGTTCTTAGGATCCATCCAGCCAGTCGTCGGCACTTTGTCGCCATCCTGGTAATGTGCACTTGGAAAGAGGTATCATCACTCATGTCGATAGCCAAGTCCCGCACTGATTTAAGCTCTGGGATTCTAATTCCCTGTGGGCCAGTGTACCCCGTAAGTTTTACTTTCAGTGTTGGGCTCTGGGATTGAAATTCCTTGTTGACCGGTGTATCCTGTAAGTTTAATATTCAGTTTTGGATGCTGGTAGCGCAGGGCCTGGAAATTTTCAGCATTAATCTGTATATTATTATCCTCAGCCCATCTGTAGATTGAGTCCAACTCCTGCTGCAGGTGTGCAACATCGCTGGGGTTCTGTATTTTCTGCGAGACTTTCGTATCGTCTGCATAGCTTGCCAGAGTGGCTATCTAGGCATTTGAGGGCATATCTGAGAGGGCCACTATAAAGAGCAGTGGTCCCAAGACAGTGCCCTGTGGAACACCACTCACTATTTGTGTGTTCATAGAGGTGCTGAGGTCATGCAGTTTGTGGCATATCATACCATGATCCACCTTGTCAAAAGCTTTTGCAAAATCAAGGTAGATTACGTCCACATTTGATTTGTTGAGTAACTGCCTCAACACCCAGTCATAATGTTGTAAGAGCTGGGTCAGGCAGATCCTATCTGGTCGAAAACCATCAAAATATTTTCCTCAAAGAATGCGATTAGTTTCTTTCTGATTGTCTGTTACATGCCTTTGTTGATGTGTGAAGTCAGAGAGATAGGCCTATAGTTTTTGGCATCTGCTCTACTTCCCCCTTTATGTATTGGGCATATTATTCCCTCCTTCAGCTTGCTTGGCAGCTTGCCATTTGTAAGAAAGCTTTGGAAGAGAATCTTGAGGGGTTTTGCCAGGGCATGCTTACACGCTTTGAGGAGGATTGCAGGGAAACCATCTGGACCAGCAGTTGAGTTTGTGTCCACTTCATCTATGGCTAGTAGGACATCTTCGCTAATGTCAATACATTCTATTGTAACCGCCTCGCTGGTTATAGGTGAGGCGGCAAAGAAGTCCACTGGTTCGTTCACTTGTCTGTGTTCCAACGGGATGGTAAAGACACTTTTGAACTGGTCATTCAGCATCTCAGTGATCTTAGTTGGACTATATATGAATATGTTGGTGTCAAAGATATCGGAATGGTTACCACTCATTACGGATGTTAGCGATAAGGAAACAATTGTGCGTAGCGGATGGTAAGGTGAGAAGATAGACGGGATCACCGCAGCAGCGAACGTGTGCCTGTATCGCCTACCGCATTACTCTACGACAGTTATGTATTGTTACTCCGGCAAACGTTGTCTGTTGCCTGTATGGACAAGATGAGTATTCTAGGGTTATTTTACTGCAGTGAGTGTACCGAAACAACCCCTTGGATGGAATCTATAAAATTCCACCCAAGTATTATTATTACTATTACTTTATATATATATAGATATATATAAATATATAATCACCGTGATCACCGTGACCGAACAGGCTATCAGATGTTGCTACACATCGCTGGTCACAATGCGCTTCGCCTTGTTTTAGCCTTCAGGTGACGCCACCCGCTGGCTAAGCGATCAGGGCAACAGAAGAAAAAGGGAGAGAAAGTTGTGGCGAAAGAGTACAGACAGTTTTGTTTAGATTGGAGCAAGTTGAAGTTATATGCAGAAATACAATTACTTTGATAGATACCCATTTGAAAATAGTCTTGTTTCATTGGTCCTTTCAACTAACGGCCCTTTCAATAACCGGTGGCATGAAATAAATGCGTAAAAAATCATATTATAAAAATCGAAGAAAACCTCAAACCAAAAATACTCAGGGTAAATAACTAGTTCTTAAAATAATTATAACTTAATAAATTAAAAGAAATATCGGGTTTTTTTTTTCACGCTAAAATACACATACATTTAGGAATACATACATATTTATAATACAATCTATAATATACGTATATATACACACCAAACATACAGACGTAGGTACATGGCTCCATACGTATACAGATATATATATAGGCAAAACAAATATATATACAAATGCATATATATGTATATATACGCACGCAAAACCTCCTGGTGTATGCTTATACAACTTAGTTCTTACAGGCGAAAGAAAGAAAAGGAAAAAAATAATAGAATAACAAGTTTTGAGGTGGGGGGAGAAAAAGGGAAAAGAAGAAAATATAAGAAAAGAAACAGAAAATTAGAGAAAAAACAAATAGAGATAGAGTGAAATGATTGGCGTTCGTATAAGAACCTAACGAAAGTTAGAAACTTCGTTCAGCGTGCGAAAGGCACAGATAAAATTACATGCAGATAAAACTTTCCTAGGTCTAGTTCTACGTTGTCTATTATTGTTAGAATTAGCTTGACTATACTGGATCTTTTCCGAGAATCCACTTTTCCTTAATGCATTATTATAATATGGCACGGCGTTTTGAAATGCTGTCTCATCTGAAGAAATTGATGATATTCGCCTTCCCACATTACTAACTAGGTTCTTAAGAATTAGATTCTTTGCTAAAACAACATAGCTTTTCATTGGGCTTACGGTAAGGTTTAAATTTATCTGATTGCAAATCTGAGTTGATATCTAAAAAGTCAACGTTATTAAGCTTACTTTCTATCGTAATCCGTAAGCCCGTTCTTTGGAAGAAAGTAATCAGATTCTTCCTAAATTAATCTGAATTGTGGCCGTTTAAATTAGAGTGACCGACATCTCTGTATAATCCTGCATCTTTAAAAGGGAATTTTAGATGCAGGTTATGCAAAATATGTTCCTATAAACATACACAACTCCGCCCCATCATAAGCCCCCATCGGTACATCGAAAAGAGAATCCTCACTCTTTTTGACACTGGTAGAATCATCGTATTTCCTTGCAAAGGCTTAGATATTGACGGGTAAAAATTGACAATATCACACGTATGTATGTATGTATGTATGTATGTATGTATGTAGTATGTATGTATGTATGTATGTATACATGCATGTATGTATCAGGTCATCCCATAAGTTCTGTCCAATTTTACCTTTTTTAAATTGAATGAAATTAATAGTATTTTAAAATGTCTAATGGAATTAAAAACTATTTTTATGCATTTATGTACAACTAAACTAATTAAATATTATTTTACAGAATAAAAGTATTAAAATTTCTAAAATGGAAGTATCCAAAGAGCATTTGAGGCACATAATGCTTTATGAGTACAGAAAAGAAAACTCTGCAGCCGAAGCGACTAGAAACATACATTCAGTTTGTGGGAAAGAATGCTTGAATAAAAGAACTTGCAGAAGATGGTTTGCAAAATTCAGAAGTGGAGATTTCAGCCTCGAAGATGAAGATCGAACAGAACGTCCAGTTGAGTTTGATGATAAACTCCTTGAGGAATTACTTGAAGAAAATCCTGCATTATCAGTTGAAGAATTTGCAATAAAGCTTAGTTCAAACCATACAACTGTTCATCGTCATCTTCAACAACTTGGAAAGATTCCTAAACTTGAAAAATGAGTGCCTCATGAATTGTCCGAAAGCAACTGCAAATCCCTAGTTGACATCTGCTCTTCTCTCCATTCTCGCGAACTCATTTCACCCTTTTTGAATAGACTTGTGGTTACGAAAAATGGATCTTCTATCAAAATGTTAACCGTCGTAAAAAGTGCCTTGGTAAAAGGGAAAAACCTCACCCACAACTGAAAAGGGAACTTCATGGAAAAAAGGTTCTTCTCTCTATCTGGTGGGATTGCAAATGAGTAATTCACTTTGAATTGTTACCACCTAATGCAACAATCAATGCTCAAGTCTACTGTCAGCAATTAGAGTGTTTGAACCAAGCTTTGAAAAAAGAAAGACCTGCTTTAGTGAATCGAAAAAGGAGTGATGTTTCATCAGAACAATGTGCGATCCGACACTGCAAAGATCACATCACAGAAGATCGAAGTGCTTGGTTGTGCAAAAATTCCTCATCCACCTTATTCTCCCGACCTTGCTCCTTCAGACTATCATTTGTTTCGTAGTTTACAGAATCATTTGCGGGACATAACATTTCACAAGCCAGGAGGAGGTCGAAACTGACATTTCAGAGTTCTTCGCTTTGAAAGCAAAAGAGTTTTACATTCATGGGATTTAAAAGCTTTTAAATAGATGGAAGGAAGTCATAGATAATCAGCGAAAGTACATTGATGATTAAATTTCAATTAAATAAAACATTTGATCACTTGTTTCCATTATTCAAAATTCGGGCAGAACTTATGGGATGACCTGATATGTATGCGTGTATGTATGTATGTGTGTATGTATGTATGTATGTATGCATGTATGTATGTTTGTATGCATGCATGTATGTATGTATGTATGCATGTATGTATGTTTGTATGCATGCATGTATGTATGTATGCATGTATGTAGGCGTGGCTGGTTGGCAATAAAGTTGTTTCATAACCACATACACCCGTGTTCAATCCCACTGCGTCACACATTTGGAAGGTATCTTGTATATATGCTCGATTTTACCAAAGCTTTGTGAGTATATTTGGTTGACGGAAATTGGAAAAAAAAACCCGTCGAATATTATATTACATGTATGTGTGTATATATATACCCCTGTGTGTGAGTGGATACAGTTAAGGTTGAGAAAAATTGGGAACAAACACAGACACTGTTTGTTCCCAATTTTTCTCAACCTTAACTGTATCAAGGAATTTCCAAAACACTCTGAATATATATGTATATACATACATACACACACATATGCATATATATATAATATTATATATATAATATATATAGCCTCATATTTGAAGCGTATATATATATATATATATATAAATAGATAATATATACACTTCAAATATAAGGATAAAATTTTAAAAAGAAAGAAATTATCAGTGCCAGCATATTAAAAGGTACCTTAAAGGTGAAGTTATAAATACAATTATAAACAAGGGTAAAAAATAATTTCTTTACCAATATACTGCAATAGATGCTAAATCATCTAACGGCATTAAAATATTTTGACTATTATTATTTACACGTGTCGAAAGCGAAGAAGCGAGCCAACAGAATTCATGAAAATTTAAATATCTCCGTATCAGCCCGATTTCTGGATTATTCTAAAAGGATTTTTCCTTCATCAGCGAGGAAAACTTCAGATGAAAGTAAGTGTATTGTGTATATATATATATATATATATATATATATATATATATATATATATATAAACAATTGCCAGCGTGGAAGGTGTTATAAGCCATTTAAGAGACACAAAAACCGTTAGATTCACTTCAACATTTAAATTTAATTTGTCAAAATATTTTCATCGCTTTGAGACTGTGACCTATTCACTGACAAAATTCCGTACGAAACACATCTACGCTGCAATTGTTTTCGTTCCAGCACACGATCTCAGATCAGGTCACTTGCTATGTAAGTAATCTCCGTAATATATATATATATATAATATATATATATATATAATATATATATATATTTTAGTTTCACATCGAGCTGTGACCATGCGGGCACCGCCATTTTGCTACTCTGTTGTTGAGAGCCTCCTCCTCTGATATGTAGCATTTGGTGAATAAGGGAGTTTGATGTGATGTCGCTACCCTCAATTGCATCTCCTACCGCAGGGTAGGTTAATCTGGGACTCTTGAGAGGAAGAGATCCAATTTTAACTTGAAAGCACCTACGTCCACCTTATGGCGGGCCCACAGGCTCTTAGGGAAAAAATATTAAAAAGCTGCAGGCCCCTGAAACCCACGTTGTTGCAGTAACTGGTCGTGAAGCGCGATGGCATTGCTGGGATCCGTTCTGGCATTTGTGTAGATATCAATGTCAAAATTTGGCACAATCACTTCTAGGAACCACCAGATATATATAACTGCATATCTCTCCTGCCTTCGTTCCAGGGAGTAAAGTCTTAGCTGTTTCAGCATATCCCAGTAGCTGAGCTGTTGCACTGAGACGATTTTCTTTGTGAAGCTTCGCTGGATTGCTTCAAGATCCGCTGTTAATTTTATACTGTGGGGTGACCATAGCTAGGAGTAGTAGTCCAGGCGGTTGAGGTTGAATATCCTCCAGAGGACCATCAAGGTTTCCTTCTCTCTGGTTCTGAACGTTCTCAGGATCCATCCATCCAGCCGTCGGCACTTTGTCGCCATCTTGGTAATGTGCACTTGGAAAGGGGTATCATCATTCATGTCGATAGCCAAGTCCCGCACTGATTTAAGCTCTGGGATTCTAATTCCCTGTGGGCCAGTGTACCCCGTAAGTTTTACTTTCAGTGTTGGGCGCTCGTAGCGCAGGGATTGGGATTTTCCAGCATTAAATTGCATATCATTATCCTCAGCCCATCTATAAATTGAGTCCAACTCCTGCTGCAGGTGTGCAACAACCCAGGGATTCTGTATTTTCTGCGAGACTTTCGTATCGTCTGCGTAGCTTGCAAGGGTGGCTAGCCAGACTTGTTTCATATCAGGCATTTTATTGCTTCTCCCGTTCTCTTCTTTCTCTGCCTGCCTGTCTTTCACTGCTTGTTTGTGACTGCTTTTTCCCTCTGTCTGTCAGTCTGTCACTCAAACAACATGTGTGCAAGCATTCAGTTACATTTCTAACCTCTCTCTCCCTACCTCTCCCTTACTCTCTCTCTCTCTACATCTCCCTTACTCTCTTTCTCTCTACCTCGCCCTTCGTCTCTCTCTCTACCTCTCCCTCCGTCTCTCTCTCTACCTCTCCCTTCCTCTCTCTCTCTCTAACTCTCCCTTCCTCTCCCTTACTCTCTCTCTCTACTTCTCCTTTCCTCTCTCTCTACCCCTTCGTCACTCTCTCTACCTCTCCCTTCTTCTCCCTCTCTACCTCTCCCTTCCTCTCTCAACTTCTCTCTACCTCTCCCCTCTTCTCTCTCTCTCTAACTCTCCCTTCCTCTCTCTCTCTAACTCTCCTTCCTCTCTCTCTACCTCTCCCATCCTCTCTCTCTCTACCTCTCCCTTCCTCTCTCTCTCCCTACCTCTCCCTTCCTCACCATCTCCCTACCTCTCCCAACCTCTCCCCCTCTCTCTACCTCTCCCTTCTCTCTCTCTCTCTCCCTTCCTTTCTCCCTCTACCTCTCCCTCTCACTCTACCTCTCCCTTCCTCTCTCCCGCTCACTCTGAATGTGTACATATTTATGCGTGCGCACTCGCACACTTCGTCTCCAGAACCAAAACGTACAATCGCCAAAACAAGCCATTTAACCGTGCCAAATACTCGCCGTCCGAACAACCATATCGAATCGTTTCATTTCGCCTTTCGAGGCAGTGAATTCATGCTACATGTTACTGGGTTTTACACGCATGCGAGTGACGACTAAAGCTACATGTGTGTGCGTTGATATTGGCGTAATTCACACCTATAACACGCCCTCTTATATCTATTCACATGGATACATTCATAGATATATACATCCCTATGAACACTCACAGCATGAGGTAGTTTTATTATCATTATAACCGACGAATAAGAGATAGACTTCAAAATTGAAACATGTATAATGATGGATGCTTTTAATCCAACACAAGAATAAACTACATATATATATATATATATACATATATACATATATATATATATATATATATATATATATATATATATATATATATATATATATATAGTGACGTATTTTTTGCCATTTCAATATGGCTAACCCCTAAGGTGGATGCTACTGTAGTTTTTAGCCCCAGGAGGACACACTCCTCCAGCTGGCCATAGACACACCTTTCTGTGTCCTGTCAGTATTTGCAAAGGGAAGTCATCCTTCCCGTCTTCAACTTATGATACACACGGACTCGAGTTTCGAGGTATTGACCTCTCGTCAGCGTGTGACAATCATAGTTGTCGCGAGAATTAGATTTCCTTCACAAATACTTATACTTAGGGTTAGCCATATTGAAATGGCAAAAATACGTCACGATGTGTGACCGCTACTGTATATAACTCACTTTGATATTTATCATTGTTTGATTTCACTTTTTCAACTAGCGACATGGGCGCTGGAAAAAGTATAAGTATTTGTGAAGGAAATCTAATTCTCGGCGACAACTATGATTGTCACACGCTGACGAGAGGTCAATACCTCGAAACTCGAGTCCGTGTGTATCATAAGTTGAAGACGGGAAGGATGACTTCCCTTTGCAAATACTGACAGGACACAGAAAGTGTGTCTATGGCCAGCTGGAGGAGTGTGTCCTCTGGGGCTTAAAACTACAGTAGCACCACCCTTAGGGGTTAGCCATATTGAAATGGCAAAAATACGTCACGATGTGTTACGCTACTGTATATAACTCACTTTGATATTTATCATTTATATATATAGATAATATTACATATATATATATAATATATTATATATATATCACAATCAAGGAACGGCCATAATAGGCCATTCACCCACTAGAAATAACAGCCAAAAAGCTTCAACCGCAAAATAACATTAATTCCGTAAATCAGGAGAAAATTAAAAAACATTTACCCTGAAATTCTTAGACGATGCACCGTTTCTTCTACTGTTTAATGGTAAATTAACCTGATTAAATTAAATCAAGCCAATCTACCATAGGCCCTTAGATTCATCAGTAAGGAATAGCCAAATCGGAACAGATATTTTTCACGAGGCATTCTCGTCCATGCCTCGCCAATATCTGACCTAAAATTTTCAAATCGTCGCACTCGCGCCAATTTATCGGCAGCAAATAATATAAGCCGCCGATTCCATTACGGAACCAACCAGAAAATTCATAATTAATCAATATAGGGAGGCAAAAAATTTGTAGAATTCTTTTGCCCCCAGCGCCTAGTGGGAAAAATTAAATAGTCATAAACCATTTTTAAGTTCAATATCACAATCAAGGAACGGCCATAATAGGCCATTCACCCACTAGAAATAACAGCCAAAAGCTTCAACCGCAAAATAACATTAATTCCGTAAATCAGGAGAAAATTAAAAAACATTACCCTGAAATTCCTTAGACGATGCACCGTTTCTTCTACTGTTAATGGTAAATTAACCTGATTAAATTAAATCAAGCCAATCTACCATAGCCCTTAGATTCATCAGTAAGGAATAGCCAAATCGGAACAGATATTTTCACGAGGCATTCTCGTCCAGCCTCGCCAATATCTGACCTAAAATTTTCAAATCGTCGCACTCGCGCAAATTTATCGGCAGCAAATAAATATAAGCCGCCGATTCCATTACGGAACCAACCAGAAAATTCATAATTAATCAATATGGAGGCAAAAAATTTGTAGAATTCTTTTGCCCCCAGCGGCCTAGTGGGAAAAAATAAATAGTCATAAACCATTTTTTCAGGGTAAATGTTTTTAATTTTCTCCTGATTTACGGAATTAATGTTATTTTTGCGGTTGAAGCTTTTTGGCTGTTATTTCTAGTGGGTTGAATGGCCTATTATGGCCGTTCCTTGATTGTGATATTGAACTTAAAAATGGTTTATGACTATTTAATTTTTTCCCACTAGGCCGCTGGGGGCAAAAAATTCTACAAAATTTTTTGCCTCCCTATATTGATTAATTATGAATTTTCTGGTTGGTTTCCGTATGGAATCGGCGGCTTATATTTATTTGCTGCCGATAAATTTGGCGCGAGTGCGACGATTTGAAAATTTTAGGTCAGATATTGGCGAGGCATGGACGAGAATGCCTCGTGAAAAATATCTGTTCCGATTTGGCTATTCCTTACTGATGAATCTAAGGGCCTATGGTAGATTGTGGCTTGATTTAATTTAATCAGGTTAATTTACCATAAACAGTAGAAGAAACGGTGCATCGTCTAAGGAATTTCAGGGTAAATGTTTTTAATTTTCTCCTGATTTACGGAATTAAGTTATTTTGCGGTTGAAGTTTTTGGCTGTTATTTCTAGTGGGTGAATGGCCTATTATGGCCGTTCCTTGATTGTGATATTGAACTTAAAAATGGTTTATGACTATTTAATTTTTTCCCACTAGGCCGCTGGGGGCAAAAGAATTCTAAAAAATTTTTTGCCTCCCTATATTGATTAATTATGAATTTTTGGTTGGTTCCGTAATGGATCGGCGGCTTATATTTATTTGCTGCCGATAAATTTGGCGCGAGTGCGACGATTTGAAAATTTTAGGTCAGATATTGGCGAGGCATGGACGAGAATGCCTCGTGAAAAATATCTGTTCCGATTTGGCTATTCCTTACTGATGAATCTAAGGGCCTATGGTAGATTGGCTTGATTTAATTTAATCAGGTTAATTTACCATAAACAGTAGAGGAAACGGTGCATCGTCTAACGAATTTCAGGGTAAATGTTTTTTAATTCTCCTCGATTTACGGAATTAATGTTATTTGCGGTTGTTTGAAGCTTTTTGGCTGTTATTTCTAGGGGGTGAATGGCCTATTATGGCCGTTCCTTGATTGTGATCTTGAACTTAAAAATGGTTTATGACTATTTAATTTTTTCCCACTAGGCCGCTGGGGGCAAAAGAATTCTACAAAATTTTTTGCCTCCCTATATTGATTAATTATGAATTTTCTGGTTGGTTCCGTAATGGAATCGGCGGCTTATATTATTTGCTGCCGATAAATTTGGCGCGAGTGCGACGATTTGAAAATTTTAGGTCAGATATGGCGAGGCATGGACGAGAATGCCTCGTGAAAATATCTGTTCCGATTTGGCTATTCCTTACTGATGAATCTAAGGGCCTATGGTAGATTGGCTTGATTTAATTTAATCAGGTTAAATTTCCATTAAACAGTAG
>NC_043004.1:9451502-9479002 GCF_006345805.1 Octopus sinensis
TGCACCCTTCAAAAGACAATATGTGGAGGGTGTGTAAACTACAGTAATCGAGCGGTAAGCTTCTTTCTTTTTTTTTTTGCATGGCCCAGAAGATAGTGCAGCAACTGACGTTGATGCAAAAGATGCAAAATCCACAGCATGCCTTTCCATGCACAAAACCACCACAGCTGATAGACTCGGGATGGCCACCACTAGTATCAGCATAACACCTACCCAGATATCGCATCTATATTCTTACTAAACATCGGAAGGCTACTGCAACTCAGTAACAGGGTTGACTTCTCTGTCTGAAAGAACTTGCTGCATGCAATCAAGCAATATGCATGGCGCTTACAGAAACGCATCTAACCTCAAATATAACAGATACGAAAATACACATGGTAAGCTATGTGTATTTCGCACGGCATATCAGGGTGTGTTCTATCTTGTACAAAGAGAACAGAGAGAAGCCATGGCGGAGTCACTATGAATATCTGCAAAGATATCACATCCCTTGTACTCTTGTCTCACTCAAACTCAGTTTTTGTCACTTTAATAATACACACAAAGCTAATTATGCTCAGTATATCTTACACCAAATGCCTGCGATATATGACGATAAAACTGGGGATAGCCTCGGCCACAAAGAAGAGGTATTTACAAGCCTGGGCCCACACATCAATACAATCCTTCTGGATGACTCCAGCCTCCCAAATGTTAAATGGCCTGAAGGCCACATCCTTACTGGGATGTCACTGCATGAAGAAAGGCAAGTAGAATCATTACTTGGACTTTCTAATATGCTGTTCATGGACAAAATATTACCAGGGACAGGAAAATCCTTATGAGATGCGGATCAAAGGACTGAAACCGGTTGAGGAGACAACTGAAGGATAGGAAGAAGTCTAAGTTTAAGAAGGACACTCGTGGAAATCGAAAACAAAATCAAACACTCCATGAAAACGAAACAAGAGTGAGAGACAGAACAGAGCTGTGAAAATCATAGAAACAAACTCAGAAGCATTCCATAAATTCTGAGAGGAAACAGCCACGGAATAAGACAAAATATGACCGTTGTTTCAAGCGGATGGTTCACTGACCACGGACCCCACAAAGGGCAAGTGGAGTGCTCAAGGAAAAATTTAAAATTACCTTTATCTCCACTCTGGGACGCATGCAATAGAAAAAAACCAGTTGAATTCTTTAACATTGCAGCTCTGCAGATGACGGCGGTAACCATCGATATCACATATATGACATGCACATACATATTACACGTATCCCATACACACACATTGCTCTGTCAGTTTCACGCAATGGACAGCAACCAGGCGTGGCTTACTTATTCAATAGTTGAGTGGTCCCTACTTCAGCATGTATTATATATCTTATTTTTATAAAAATATATTCATTTATATGATGAACCCCTTTGTTGCATAACATCAGTGGTGTAAACACACATACTTATGAACATACATACACACGTTTATATATAATTTATCGGGCGGACACCGTATTAGCTCTCAGTTGATTTATATATATATATATTCATACATACACACACGCACACATCTATATATAACATGGTATGTATGTATGTATATATATATATATATATATAATATCTATATATATATATATATATATA
Organism: Octopus sinensis; assembly: GCF_006345805.1. Classification (NCBI taxonomy): domain Eukaryota; kingdom Metazoa; phylum Mollusca; class Cephalopoda; order Octopoda; family Octopodidae; genus Octopus; species Octopus sinensis. The sequence goes on from NC_043004.1 coordinate 9,453,130, forward strand.
TATCAAACTCAACTGCTGATCCTGATGGGTTCCCAGCAATCCTCCACAAAGCGTGTAAGCATGCCCTGGCAAAACTCCTCAAGATCTCTTCAAGAGCTTTCTTACAAATGGCAAACTGTCAAGCAAGCTGAAGGAGGGAATAATATGCCCAATACATAAAGGGGGAAGTAGAGCAGATGCCAAAAACTATAGGCCCATCTCTCTCATTTCAAATATCAGAAAATTCATGGAACGGATATTCAGGGGGACACTAATCGCATTCCTTGAGGAAAATAACTTGCTGAGTGATACCCAGCATGGTTTTCGACCAGTTAGGAGCTGCCTGACCCAGCTCTTACAACATTATGACTGGGTGTTGAGGCAGTTAATCAACAAATCAAATGTGGACGTAATCTACATTGATTTTGCAAAAGCTTTTGAAAAGGTGGATCATGGTATGATATGCCACAAACTGCGTGACCTCGGCATAGCTGGAAAACTTGGAGTGTGGTTACATGACTTCCTGAAAGATAGGAGTTAGGCAGTAGTGGTTAATGGAACATCTCTATGAACACACAAATAATGAGCGGTGTTCCACAGAGTGATGTCTTGGGACCACTGCTTTTTATAGTGGCCCTCTCATATATGCCCTCAAATGCCCGGATAGCCACTCTGGCAAGCTATGCAGACGATACGAAAGTCTCGCAGAAAATACAGTACGCCAGTGATGTTGCACACTTGCAGCAGGAGTTGGACTCAATCTACAGATGGGCTGAGGATAATAATATGCAGTTTAATGCTGAAAAATTCCAGGCCCTGCGATACCAGCATCCAAAACTGAATATTAAACCTACGGGGTACACCGGTCCACAGGGAATTTCAATCCCAGAGCCTAAGTCTGTGAGGGACCTGGGTATCGACATGAGTGATGATACCGCTTTCCAAGTGAACATTACCAGGATGACGACAAGTACAGACGACTGGCTGGCTGGATCCTAAAAACATTCAGAACCAGAGATAAGGAAACCATGATGGTCCTCTGGTGGACATTCGTCCTCAGCCGCCTGGATTACTGCTCACAGCTATGGTCACCCACCAGTGTGAAATTAACAGCGGACCTTGAAGCAATCCAGAGAAGATTCACAAAGAAGATCGTCTCTTTGCAACAGGGAAAGGTTGAAACAGCTAAGACTCTACTCCCTGGAGAGAAGACGGGAGAGGTATGCAGTAATATATGTCAGGAATATCCTGGGAGGAATTGTGCCAAATTTTGGCATTGTAAGCTACACCAATGCTAGATCGGAACGACACTGCACAGTGCCAAAGATCCCAGCAATGCCATCACGCTTCAGGACCAGCTACTGTAACAGCCTGTGTTTCAAGGGCCCACAGCATTTTAATATTCTCCCAAAGAGTATGAGGAACTTGCACAAAGTAGACGTAGGGTTTTTTAAATCAAAGCTGGAACTCTTCCTGTCGAGAGTCCCAGATGAACCTACCTCACGGCAAGAGGTGTAAATGAGAGTAGCTCCATCAAACTCCATTCTTCACCAAGTGCCACATATCAGAGGAGGCTCTTCGTAATAACAGTGTAGCACAAAACGGCGTTGCATCAGCATGACCACAGCTCTGAGCTCATACTAAAAGAAAAAAAAGTATATATATATGTAATATATATATATATATATATATATATATATGTGTGTGTGTGTGTAAAATATATATATATATGTAATATATATATATATATTATATATATATATGTGTGTGGTGTGTGTAATATATCCTTAAATCCTTAAAAATCCTTAAAAATGTTTATCCCGAAGGCCACGGCCATGCTGGGGCACCACCGCTTATATATATGTAATATATACATGTATATATAATATATGTAATATATATATATAATATATATATATATATATATGTAATGTATATGTATATATATAATATATATAAATATATTTTAATATATATAATATATATGTAATATATATAATATATATGTAATATATATATTTATATATATATATACACCACGACCTCGAACCCACAAGAGTAAACAAGAGAGACGGAGACAGGCAGAAACAAGGAAAATGCCACTTGTATTTGAACAGTATACAAATATTCTTTTCAAAAAACGTTACTTGTAATTTTTCCACAATCTAATTGTTTTCCATACTTAGAGTTGAAAAAGTCTGAATGACTGAAACCGGTCCCGAAATGTCTTTTTATAAAATTATTGTAGCATTTTCTATCCTGACTTTTTTCCAGATATATCAACTCGTGTGTTCCTTTTGAAATGTCTCTCTATCTTTCTCTCTCTCTCTCTCTCTCTCTCTCTCTCTCTCTCTCTCTCTCTCTCTCTCTCTCTCTCTCTCTCAATCTCTCTCTCTCTCTCTCTCTCTCTCCTCTCTCTCTCTCCTCTCTCTCTCTCTCTCTCTCTCTCTCCTCCCTATATATAGGGTATCTGTATACTTCTCTCTCTCTCTCTTGTGTATATATAGATATGTGTGTGTGTGTGTTTGTTAGTGTCTGAATTTTTTCGCCAACTATCGCTTGACAACTGATGTTGGTGTGTTTACGTCTCCGTAAGTTAGAGGTTCAGCAAAAATACCGATAGAATAAGTAGTAAGCTTACAACAATAAGCCCTGGATTCTGTTTCTGCGATTAGAAGCCTTTTAAGCCAGTGCTCCAGTGTGGCCGCAGTCAGATGACTGAAACAAGTAACAGATATGTATGTTTGTACGTATCTTTTCTGTTTAATTATATTTACACTCACTTCTCTATCGGTATTTTATAAATGCTTAGATACCATTCACCACTGCCTGTCCATTGTTCTTTTGTTTTATACACATACACATATACATCTACATATATACATATTCTGAATATATAAATATATACATATAGTATATACGTATTATATGTGGCAGTGTGTATCGCCTTACTGCATTGCTGGTTGTTTCTGTGTGTAAACACATCGTCTCACAACTTCAAACATCCAACTAAAGAACAGAGCGCCCGAAACCCAACAACCAATCCACGTGGGAGGTCTTCGCCATTTCATTGCCACATGTCGTCAGTTAATGGCATAATTGTAATGTGACGTGACCATATCTCTGAGACAATCCATAGAGGTAAACTGACACGTTCATGTCTACGATCTCATACACATATACTTTTTTCAAACCCAGGCACTGTACAGAGCATGCTAACACAGACAATATACTCATACATAGATTTTGATATCTAAGGCGTTATACACCATCATATACTCAACTGGATCTGTACCTTTGAACACTCAGACACAGTGCCATACATATACACATGTACATACACATTCTTACGTTTATTTCGGCACAGTTACATATATCCTCATACAGACCCACGTATAGCTGGGCAAATATACGCACACATGTCGCATCTACCTCTCCAATGATTGACACGGACATGTAACATACATCAGTTGACACATAGAGACATATACAAGCGTGTATATATGTTTGCACGACGCACAAACACATGTGGAAATACATGGAGTTCGACGAAACACACATATGCATAAACACACACTCGAACATCTACATACACTTGGATGGGTACACAAACACACACACACACACGTAGTATACATGCAATTTCTCACAAGCGCATACACAATAGCTAATCATGCATACACTCACACACATACATTCAGGTGATCTTTTACCTTTTATTTTTTACTTGCTTCAGTCATTAGATTACGGCCATGCTGGGGCACCGCTTGGAATAATTTTAGTCGAACGAATCGACCCCAGCTGAGTTTCTTTCTTTCTTTCTTTCTTTCTTTTTTATTCACAAGGCTCTGGTCGACCCGAGGCTTTAGTAGCAGACACTTGCCGAAGGTGTCACGCAATGAGATTGAACCCGGAACCATGTGATACGCAAGGAGACTTCTTACCACACTACGTCCATAGATAAAGACGTTGCGAAAAAAAAAAAAAGAAAATGCTTAATGACGCATCTCCCGCGAGCGCATGCTCAGTAGCGAAGAAACACACACAAATACGCACAAAAATATAAACTCATATAATAGATAGAAGAGTAATCATTAGGGAAAGGAATAGGACGATGCCATTGATCTCGGCACTTGGCCGATGCTCTCAGAGGAGATGAAAGGAAAACTTCACTTGGACGTGATTTGAACTCAGAAAGTAAAGAATCGCAACAAAACCTTCCCGCACTCTAACAATTCAGCCACCTCGTTAGGAAGTTGCTCCCACGCGTGGCCTTTTGGTTAGGAAGTTGCCCTTACGAACGCATCATTGCGGTTTCGCTTCCCAGGCGGAGCGGTGTGTTGTGTTCTCCAGCGAAAACACTTTATTTAGCATCTTTCAAAACCCCTCAGCTGTAAATATGTCCCTCTGCAACGGACTGACGTCCCATTCAGAGGCGATGTTGTGATCTTGGTCACTCGTACGCCAGGGAAACCGGCTGACCGCTTCTGCGACTCCGAGAACACAAGGTGTTACTTACTTTTAATACATACGCATTATATAGACATACTGTACACGTGTACATACACACACACATAACAGGCAAGAATAAACGCATGCGTACGCACTACCACAATGCAATGCATTCACAGATAAGGGAATAAAATGAAATAAGATCAAGCAGACTCCCTCTTAACCGGCAATTCTGAGAGTGGACGATTGCCGGATAATTGATGTTTCCGGATATCAGATCATCAAATTTTAAATTATTATAGCACCTCACAAAATTCATGAAAAACTCTACATAAACATTACTCTTATCATTACTGTGAGAAACAGGCGCCGGAGGAGCTGTGTGGGAAGAAATTTATTTCCGACCACTGCTTGACAACCGATTTTTGTGTGTTCACATCCCCATAACGTAGCGGTTCAGCAAAAGAGAACAACAGAATAAGTACCAGGTTTTGAAACCAAATCAGTACTGGCGTCGATTCACTCGACTAAAATTCATCAAGGCGGTGCTCCAGCGTGGCCGCAGTCTAATGACTGAAACAAGTGAAAGAATAGGAATAAATGAAAATATAAGTTAAGGAACAAGTTTTATTAACATTAACTAAATATAATAATCTATGTAGAATACTGTGTGTATAATACTATATATATATATATATAATATATATATATATATATATATATATATATAATACTACATATAATGCAGTATATAATACTGTATATATAATACTATATATATATATATATATATCTTTATATATATAAAACTGCGAATATATGTCTGATAGTTTCCCTAAAACTTGAGAAGTACACAACCAATTTCATTCAAATTTTACACATGCCTTACTTGGGGTCCGGGGAGTGTTATCGGCAAAAGATTTTAACTTTTTGCGTAGGGCGAGCCCACAGCAATATCATATCTTCTCCACTACCATTCCCTAAAACTTGAGAACTACATAACCAATTTCATTCAAATTTTACACATGCCTTACTTAGGGTCCATAGTTTCATGGGCAAAAAGAAATGTTCAACTTCTTGCCTAGAGTGAGCCCATAGCAATATCATATCTTCTCCACTATTTCAGTATTACGCGTTAAAAGTGAAACAAAAATATTTCTCTATTTTATGTCAGATGCTTTCACTTTAACAATAAAAATAATAATAACAATTGAATTATATGTAGTAAGTAATAATCAAAATCAAACTAAAGTATAATATAATCGTAACGTACAAAAGTAAAAATAGCAATTGGTATAAAATTGCATCAATGATTTAAACTTGAATAAGTGGTTTCACATGAATGGGAATAAATTAAAAATAAAATTAGCGTGCAGCAATGGAATAGTCCAGATGGATAATAAAAAATTAAATTAAAGAAAAGACTATTGTCTATAAAGTATACAGTGAAGAGAAAAAAGAAGAGCTAACAATTCCAGCCTGTTATATATTTTGAGTATTGTTATCACTAGCGATATCAAGATATAACTTTGTATTTTGCATTTTATGTGTAGATGTATATATATAGATGTACATGTAATATGTACACATATATATACACATATATACATGCACTAGCACTATGACCTGGCAACGACGGGTCTTTAATGCTAGTACACATATATATACACAATACTCTATATATACTACTGTATATATAATACGATATCTACATAATACTGTAAATACAATATTGTATATATAATACTGTATATATGCTGATGCATATATACTACTGTATATATATTACTGTATGTATCCTACTGCGTGTATATAAGCGTGTATATAATAAATACACGCATACAGATACTCAGACACACATGCTCACGCACACACATATGCACACTATGAATTATTGCTGGCATGTTTTTGAAGTCATAGTCACTGGTTAAAGATGGTGATGATGATGATGTCGATGACAATGATGATGATAATAATAATAATAATAATAATAATAATAATAATAATAATAATAATAATAATAATATAATAATAATAATAATAATAAAAGCCCTGACCCATCAATGGCTAATGGCCTCTGGCTTAAAATCTGAAACAGAGGGGTTTATCATAGCAGCTCAAGATCAATGCCCACCAATAAGGAACTACCAGGCCAACATATTAAAGAACGGCAGTAGCCCAACATGTCGTGTATGTCAAGAACAAAATGAAACCATTGATCATGTTGTCTCCAAGTGCAGTCTTCTAGCGCCTACAGAGTATCTCAACAGGCATGATAGAGCTGCATAATATATTCACTGGGTAATTTGTAAAAACCTGGATTTGCCCCATGATAAAAACAGGTGGGAACACAAACGACCTCCAGTGCTTGAAAATGACCACATCTCACTCCTCTGGAACTTCACCAATCAAACTGACAGAAAGATAGATGCAAATAGGCCAGACATCATATTGAAAGACTTCAGACAAAGAACATGCCTCCTCATTGATATGACTGTCCCAATCGATATAAACGTATCTGTCAAGACCTACCAAAAACTGAGCAAATATAAAGATCTTGAAATAGAAATCAGCAAAATGTGGAACCTGAAGACTAAAACAATACTTGTTATCATAGGTAGCAAAAGGGGCTGATTGCTACCTAACTCAGATACCAGGAAACCCCAAAATGGCAGAAATTCAAAAGATAGTGCTCATGGGAACTGCTCATATCCTACGCAAAATACTTTCTATGTAATCTCAAGGTTTAAAACAAACATAATTTTCGTTTTTTTTTTAAGACATTCACTAGTACAACACCAAAAAAACCCCCAAATATATGGCACACTAGGCATAACAACAACGTGAACTTCCAACCTGTTGTTTCTTGAGGTATCTGGGTGAGACTTGGAGCCAACTTGTACAAATATAAAGCAAAAGTCAAACATAATAATAATAACAATAATATGGTTCTCATGGCTTCTGATCTTAACTGATTGGAAGTGTTATCATTGTACATTGTTTCGCCTTGATATAAAAGGTGGGCTACAGCAAATATCTGCTCAATACCACAGATTTGCTTGTCAGTTGTTTGACCTTCACCAGCTGAGCTTGTCCCTAAGTGGCTGAAATGTGCATCTCTGATCACAAGCAGAAGTAGTGGGGGAGCATTATAGTTATGTGTTGAAAGGAATTCTTTGGAATTTGATTAATTCACCTCTGGAAACATGGGTGTTTCATTCAACAACCTTAAACAATCCTTATTCAGGGACCTTTTGAGCGGGGTGGTCTACTTGACCAGAAGAAAATTCTAACTGGGCCCCACTTGCAAGGTCATGCGCTGTTTATCTTGATATGAGATCACCATGTCGCGCACATATGGTTGTGAAGCATGTGCTTAGTGTACCCTTATCAGACGGATATTCATGATGGGCGTCGTATATTTTACCCTAGTGTCACTTTGATGGCATGCACTGCTCTCTCACTCAATAATAATAGTAATAATAATAATAATAATAATAATAATAATAATAATAATAATAATAATAATAATAATAATAATAATAATAATCTATACTATAATGGAGAGCGCTGCTTACTAATTAGGTATGTAACAATTACTAAAAGCACTAAAAGGAAGCAATTATTAAAAGCTTGAGCGTCTGGAGATATTTTTATAAATTCATGTTCTAAGAATTTGCCTATAATTTCGATTTCTGAATTTTGTCGAATTTTTTAAACTCCAAACTCTCGCAAACTTAAATATTCATTACATTCACTGCCGAGTAGATTTTGATGTTTATTATTTCGTTGCGGGCAGCATTTTACGTATTTTCATTAATCATAATTTAATAATAGCTCTATAACTTTGATACGAGACACAATTCCAAGAATATTATCAGTTTCCGGAGTTTGTTAAAATAATATTTTTGATAAAACGAAAATTCTCTAATACACCGTTATAATAATTATTTATTTCAATAAAGAAGTGATTCTGTTGGTATGGCTACTTGGAATGCTATAAGCCTTACAATAATAAGTATGTGATCGCTGCTATTTCTAGCACGCTAAACAAGATAGTTTTTAACGAGCTTTCATCTATATACAACGAGCAGCTAAGCCCGGTTTCATCCGGTCTGTTTGGATGATGTGGCTGTGATCGTTTTCGGTTAGGCATAATCTATAACAGCGTTTGTCAACCTTATCATTTCGGGTCCCCTGTTTCGATTGGAGCCTCCAACTATATGAACATTTCCTGACCCCACCCCGTCAGAAAACAGCTTCTAAGTAACTGGTTGTTTTAATGGCAGAAGAAAGAGGGAAATTCCATTAGAAAAAGTTTTAATTGATTTTCTCGGTAAGTATGGGGATTAATAAAAAAATATATAAACTGCATTCCAATCTATGCACCTGTCTCCATATGTGTGCCATTTTTCATGCGAATCCACCCAGCCGTTTTGCTGTGAACCTCAAGACAAGAAAGAATACAACGATCGCCCATGTCCGATTGAAAAAGAAAATTTAGCAGCAAAGGTACAACGACAGAGAGAAAGACGAGAAACTGAATCAGATAAAACCAGGGCAAAGCGACTGAAACAGAAACCTAAATATGCACGGAGACGTAGACATAGTTCTGTTTCCACTACACATAACCGACTGGTTAGGGTACCTTGAGAGGAGAATATTCTACTTCAAAATAATGGTGACAGATCACAAATTGTTGATGCAACACTAAAGAGATCTTTTCTTTGCGATCATGTAGAAGTAGTGGAGTTGACAACCAGTCTAAGACTTCTTACAGAAGGTCATTCTGATGAAAGAGAGTTTGCTAATTACCTTCTTGATGTAGGAAATGGAAACATTTCTGTTGAACAAAGCCTAGGTGAATTCAAAATCAAACTACCCAATAGCCCTTGCCTTGAAAGTGGTACTCTATCAGATCTATGTGATTTTGTATACGCTGACCTCAAAAGTAACTTCACAAACCCTGTGTGGCTTGCATTTTGAACCATCGTTACTCCAACAAATGAAGCAGCACAATTTGCGAATGATTTTCTGTTGACCAGGATCCCTGGTGAGCTAAAAATATACAGGAGCTCAGATACACTTGAAAATGAAACTCTGTACTTTCAATTGAGTTCATCACCAAACTTACACCATCAGGGTTTCCATCACATATTCTCAAACTGAAGAAAAAGACAATGCATAATGCTACTACTAATGGACATTGCAATGGCACACGCTATATCCGTGTCAGTTTACATGATCATGTTATTGAGGCTGAGGTTCCTTCTGGTCCTTATGCAGGATCAACTCTGCTAATCCCAGGAATGCCACATGTATCTCAAGAAATGGAATTTCCATTTCCATTTACCCGAAAACAATTTCCTGTCAAGCCAGCGTTTGCCTTGACATACAACAAAGCACAGAGACAGACTTTTGAGCAAATTGGAATGTCTCTTCCGACACAGTTCTTCTCACATGGTAAGCTGTATGTCGCATTATCTAGAGTTTGATACTACTACTACTACTACTACTACTACTACTACTACTACTACTACTACTACTACACTACTACTACTAATGATAATAATAATAATAATAATAATAATAATAATAATAATAATAATAATAATAATAATAATAATAATAATGATAATAATAAGCGAGAGAGCCGAACAATGATATGAACACAAGCCAGAGAGTGTAATGAAAAACGAACATCACAAGATACTCTGGGGTTTCAACATTGAGTGCGACCAAGTCACAGAGGCGACATGATCAGAAGTCGGGATCATCCATAAAGAGGAAAAAGAAGCAAAGGTCATAGATGTTACAATACTAAGCGATTCGGGGGTGAAATGTAAGGAAACAGAACAGATTGAGAAATATCAGCCACTGCGGGACGAGATAAGAAAGTTATGGGGCATGAGGAAAATAATGGTGATACCGGTGGTAAATGGAGCATTAAGAGTAGTTTCCAAGGGAATATTGGAGCTGCTGTCAGGCTCGATGTGATCCAGAAGACAGTATTGTTGGGTACAACTCGCATTCTAAGGAGAGTATTGTCTCTTTGAGTCACAAGAAAAGGCACTACTTAAAACCTTTGCTGATTTGTTATTGCCTGCTTTCAAGTAAAGAATAACCGGTAATCAAGGACTATCAGAGTATTTCATAACAACAACAACAACAACAACAATAATAATAATAATAATAATAATAATAAAAGATGGTATAGGCACACACCAGAAAAGGTCACAGAAAACGAGAAAGCAACCATACTCTGGGATACGCCGATACACACAGATAGAGAAATTAAGGCCAACAGACCAGATATAGTTGTCAGAGATCATGAAAAAAAAATGCTTTCTAATTGATGTATCAATACCGGCAGATGACAACGTGTCTCTAAAAGAAATGGTGAAACTCTCAAAATACAAAGACCTGGAAATAGAGGTAACTAGAATGTGGAACCTGAAAACAGAAACAATTCCTATCATAGTAGGTGCATTAGGCATGATAAAAAAATATTCAGACAAATACATAACAAAAACACCAGGACTTACAAACACATATAACATACAGAAAATTGCACTACTAGGCACTGCACACATCCTACGCAGAACACTTTCCATACAATAACCATCAGAGCATCACAACAAATCACAGCACATACTCAAGGTACACAGAGCTGCGCTCGGTAGTGAAGTGAAAGCACGCTATAAAAATAAAACTACTGAATAATAATAATAATAATAATAATAATAATAATAATAATAATAATAATAATATAATAATAATAATCCTTTCTACTATAGGTTTAAGGCCTGGATTTTTGTTGGGAGTACCTGACTCCTTTCGGGGTCGATAGATTAAGTACCTGACTGGTACTTAATTTATCGACTCCGAAAGGATCAATGACAAAGTCGACCTCGGCAGCATTTGAACTCAGAACGTAAAGACAGACGAAATGGCTCTAAGCATTTCGTCCGGAGTGCTAACGGTTCTGCCAACTCACCACCTTCAAAATAATAATAATATAATAATAATAATAATAATAATAATAATAATAATAATAATAATATAATAATAATAATAATAATAATAATATTAATTGATTAAAATCTAACACATCAATGGCTACAAGGGACAAGTCTGAAAGGAGAAGCAGAAGGTTTTGTTATTGCAGCGCAAGATCAGAGCTTACCTACCAGAAACTACCATGCAAACGCCCTTAAATATGGATCTGACCCGTCGTGCAGAATTTGCAGAAAATTCACAGACACAATTGATCATGTTGTTTCTGGCTGCCCAGTCCTGGCTGGGAAATATGTCAGGGTATGTGTGTCTATGGAGTGCTTAGCCACTTGTACGTTAATTCCAAGAGCAGCCTGTTCCTTTCATCGGATCAACTGGATACCACCCTCGCCATAACAGTGTCACGTGCAAGAGCTGTAATTTCCACATTAATTCACAATAAACATTCTCTTTTTTCTGGACTTTTGTTGGTGTATGTATGTATGTATGCATGTACGTTCTCTTTCTCTTTTTAATTTAGAACAAATTTTAACCGTCCGCCTACATGGTAGCCGGGTATGAAGGAAAGTGATTTGTTTCAACGATCATCTTTTAAATCTTAAGATCTTGCAAATTTTTATAGTCCCAGATATCGTGATCATTTGTAGCGCATGTATGTATATATGTATGTATGTATGTATGTATGTATGTATGTATGTATGTATGTATGTATGTATGTATGTATGTGTGTGTGTGTATATGTGTATGTATGTATGTATGTATGTGCGTGTGTATGTGTACGTATGTATATATGTATGTAATTTTGTCCATTTATGCTCATAGAATAGTAAGCAATCCCTAAATATTTATACAGCAACACCCTGACGTGCGTCAGTCCGTTTCTGCTTGTTGATGATCAGTCAGCATGTTTTAAACAGTAATTAAGCACGACTGTTGTTTTCGCCACACCCACAATTAGCATTCACCTATCAAACAATTATCATGTCGGATAAAAGCATTTTTTGAACGCTTGATCTGCGTTTAAAGAACACTATTCCATCCTAAAAACATCAAGTTTATATATACGATAAATGAATAAGTAAATTGAGTCGCGCTAAACGAAAAGCCTACATTTTACAATTAGAGATAATTCTTAACAATATTTACTTTTGTGTTTTTGTGCATGAAGCGCTCTGTTTGAAATTTAAACGTATATGTATATATGTATATATATGGAGATGCTTTTATCATTCATGGAAACGAGTTATCAGTGTTTCGGCGCATTTAAAGTTCGTCAGTGGTAAAGGGAATATCATTCAGTTGATAGAAAAAGAAAGATTAAAATGGAGTACAACACACACACACACACACACACATATATATATATGGTAGAAATATTAAGCAACCTAAATGACAGCCTCCATATATTTCAAGTGACTTCAACCTCCCTAATGTCGAATGACCTGAAACAACCATTTCTCAGGTATTTCACTGCATGACAGCATGAACAGAGGCAAGCGGAATCTCTGCTTGACTTTGCAAATATGCATTTTATGGTGCAATTGTGCTCTACCGAACAAGGGGCAAAAGTATTCTGGATCTCTGCTTCACAAGTAACAGCGATTATCCTTAATGCTAAGGTGACACCGACTAATTTCTAGGACCATAACTTGATAGACCTATCGATGTTTGGTCCGCAGGAAACTGCAGGCATGCAGGCTACAAGAAGCACACATATCCTTTCCAGAAGATAGGAAGATTCTAATGTGATGACAAGCAAAAATCTCAAACCTTCTAAAAGGGTCACTGAAGAATAGCATAGAATCCCACCTAAATCAAATATTGCTTGAGATTGAAACTCAAACACTACCGTGAAAAGCAGAGAGCAGAGAACGAAACTAGGGATGACAAAAATGTAATGACAAACCCTAAAGAGTTCTAGAGATTTGTAAAAGAGTCTGCTTCAGTACGGTACAAGATAGGACCACTGTTCGAAGAAAATAGATCACCGAGTGCAGACCTTCAGAGGATAAGTGAAATACTGAATAAGCAATACTAAAACGTTTCCTCACCTCAGTTGGAAAACTTGCTTGATGAGTTCTTCAGCACCACATCTCTACACAAAGAGTTGGCAATTAATGATAACATCGAAATAGAGGAAACTAATGTAATAGTTTCGAAATAATAGTTGACGAAATGAGCTTAAACTCAGCCACAAGACCGGATGGACCCTAGCAATCGTCATAAAGAAACAGAAATGTGCTCTAGAAAGGCCACTGCAAATCCTCATTCCAAACCCCTTGTAACTGGGACACTTCCTAGAAACTCAACGAAAGGTGTATGTTCTATCCATAAAGGAGGTAACAGAGTGAATGCTAAAAATTGTAGTCATATCTTCCTAAACTCACACGTCGGCAATGTTATGGAACGCATTCTCAGGAGGAAGCTGATCACGTTCCTCCAAGGTGATGACTTGTTCTCTGACACCCAGCACCGCTTCCGTTCAGGAAGAAGCTATCTTAAACAGCTCTTGCTGCATTACAACTGAGAGTGGAAACAACTTTTGAATCGACCTAAAGTGGATGCGATATATCTTGATTTTGCAAAGGCCATTGATAAGGTTGATTATGGGATGATATCTTACAAGTTACGGAGACTTGGCATCGTCGGAAAACTGGGATTGTAGTTACATGACTTATTAAAAGACAGAAGTCATGTTGTGGAAGCCAATGGGGCTCTCTCCGAGGAGACAGTAATGGCGAGTGGGATGTCGCGGCTCTTTATGGTGGCGTCTTTCCGATATGCCATCAGTTACACAGATAGCCACACTTACTAGCTATGTTGACATTACAAAATCAGTACAAGCAATCAAGGAACCTCTCGATGCTAATCTTCTATAGAAAAACTTAGATTTATAGAAATAGGATGAAGAAAACAACATGCAGTTTAATGCTGCAAAATCCCAGGCTCTCCGCTGTCAGCTTCTGCTAACACTCCTCAAAAAAGATACGTTGGACTAAAACGAGCTGAAACTAAAGTGCACGATTTGGGGATTGATACCTCACTTCACGTGCATATCGCCAAGATGGCAGCAATGTGTAGACAAATGGCCAGATGAATTCTGAGAACTTTCAGAACAAGGGACCAAGAAACTATGCTGGTTCTAGGGAGGACATTTGCCCTTAGCTGTCTGGACTACTGCTCTCAACTGTGGTCATTCTACAGAGTCAAATTAATAGCTGAACTTGGGGCAATTCAGTAGTATTATACCAGGAAGATTGCATCAATGGAACAGCTGAGCTACTGGGAGAGACTGAAAGAGCTACGACTCTTCTCCCCGGAGCGAAGTCGGTAGACGTGTGCAGTGATATTTGTATGAAAGTTCCTGGAGGGGCTGGCACCAAACTTTGGAATCGAGAGTCGCACCAGCCCCCAAAATGGATGTCACTGCACGGTTCGAAAAAGTCCAATCCACCCCATCCAATGTGAGGACTATGTACAGCAATAACATGGGATTCAAATGTCCAAGGCTACAGAACATCTTTGGGATCTGCATGGAGTCGGGAAAGATGAGTTAACCTTCTGCTGCCCAAGGTTCCAGATGAGCCTACATCACAGCAAGAAGCTCAAAAGTGGGCAAAAATATCGAACTCCATCGTTCACAAAAAGGCAGTCATATAAGAATGGTCATTAAAAAATCTGTTAATACTACTGGCGGTGCCACATGGTCGCAGCTTTTGGGCTGAAATGCACAACAATATATATACCACACAAAATATTAATAAAGTATATTAAATACCTTACAAGACAAATTCTTACACACACACACACACACACACACACATACATATATATATATATATACATATATATATATACATATATACATATATATACATATATATGTATATATATATATATATACATATATATATATATACATATATACACATATATATATATATATATATAATATATATATATATATATACATATATGTACATATATATACATACATATATGTACATATATATACATTTATATACATATATATATATATATATATATATATATACATACATATATATATATATATACATATATATATATAGATATATATACATACTTATACATATATATATATTTATACATACTTATACATATATATATATATTTATACATACATATATATATTTATACATACATATATATATATATATATATATATATATATATATATATATTATATATATATATATATATACATACATATATATATATATTTATACATAATATATATATATATTTATACATATATATATATATAATATATATACATATATATATATATATATATATATATAATATATATGTGTGTGTGTGTGTGTACACTAGAACCAGAGAGAGGAAAATTCTTATGAGACGGCGTACAAAAGTTTCAAATCGCCTAAACAAACAAATTGAAAGCAGTGAAAAATCCCGCCTGAAAATAAAACTGCTGGAAATTGAAAAATGTCTGCAACTATCCCATGAAAAAGAAAGAGCAGACAAAGAAGCCTGGGCTATAGACAACATAAAATCTAACCCCAGAGCTTTCTACAAGTTTGCTAAAGAAACAGCTACGGTGCACTGTAGGTTAGGGCCACTCCTTGAAAAAGATGGTACACTCACGGGAAATCCATTGAGGATAAGTGAAATACTAAATGAGCAATTCAAAAGTATTTTCACTCCACCCTTAGGGCATTTTCAAGTCAGCAATCCAACTGACTTCTTCACCACTGCAGATATAGAATCAGAGGCAACGATGATTGATTACATCAATATAAAGGAAGACGATGTAATAAAGGTTATAGATGAAATGAACCCAAACTCAGCTACTGGCCCCGATGGATTCCCAGCAATCCTTCTAAAATTATGGAAGAGAGTCCTAGCAAGACCACTGCAGTCCCTCTTTCAGAGCTTCCTTGCAACTGGCAAACTTCCAAGAAAACTGAAGGAAGGTAAAATATGCCCCATTCATAAAGGAGGCCAAGAACTACAGACCTATCTCTCTGACCTCACACATCAGCAAAGTCATGGAGCGAATAGTCAGAAGGAAACTAATCGCCTTCCTTGAAGAAAATAATTTGCTGCCTGACACCCAACATGGTTTCCGATCAGGAAGAAGCTGCCTAACGAGTAGTCAGAAGGAAAGTAATCACCTTCCTTGAAGAAAATGACTTGCTGCCTGACACCCAACATGGTTTCCGACATGGTTGCCTAACTCAGCTCCTACAACACTATGACTGGGTGCTGAAACGACTGCTCAACCACTCAAATGTGGAAGTGATATATCTCGACTTTGTAAAGGCCTTTGATAAAGTCGATCATGGAATGATATGTCACAAACTGCGTGATCTTGGCATAGTTGGAAAATTGGGAGAATGGCTTCATGACTTTCTGAAGAATAGAAGTCGGGTGGTAGAAGCCAATGGGGCCACTTACAATAACACACAAATAGTGATCGGTGTTCCGCAAGGCACTGTTTTGGGACGACTACTGTTCATAATGGCTCTCTCAGACATGCCCTCAGCCACGCAGAAAGCCACGATCATAAGTTATGCAGATGATACAAAAGTTTCACAGGCAATACAGAACCCTGAAGACACTAAGCACCTGCAATGTGAGCTGGACAAAATATACAAGTGGTCTGAAAAGAATAGCATGCAGTTCAATGCTGAAAAGTTTCAAGCTTTATGCTATCAGCATGCAAAACTAAATGCAATATCCAATAAATACACTGGACCTGGAGGGATTGCAATCCCAGAGGCACAATCAGTGCGAGACCTAGGTATTTACATGAGTAATGATGCAACCTTTCATGTACATGTTGCTAAATTGGCAATGAAATGTAGGCGGCTGACCGGATGGATTCTTAGAGCCTTTAGAACAAGAGACCAGGAAACCATGATGGTCTTCTGGAGGACACTTGTCCTAAGCCACTTTGACTATTGCTCTCAGCTATGGTCACCATCCAGTGTCAAATTAATCACAGAATTTGAGGCGATCCAAAGAAGCTACACGAAGAAGATAGCTTCTGTGCAGCATATAAGCTATTGGGAAAGACTCAAGCGATTAAGACTCTATTCCTTAGAGCGTAGGCGAGAAAGATATGCCATAATATACATCTGGAAGATCCTGGAAGGACTTGTCCCAAACTTTGGCATCGAGAGTTACACAAATGCCAGAACTGGGCGCCACTGCATAGTGCCAAGGACTCCAAATTTGCCATCAAGATGTAGGACAAGATACTGTGATAGTCTGTGCTTCAGAGGTCCACAGCTCTTCAATATCCTCCCGAAGGACCTGAGAGACCTGCATGGGGTGGATGCAGATGTCTTTAAAATAAAACTGGATCTCTTCCCGTCAGGTGTCCCAGATGAACCAACTTCACGGCAGGAGGTGCAGATGAGGGCAGCTGCATCGAACTCACTCATGCACCAAATGGCAATTGCTAAAAAGCATTCGTGAAGTAAAATCATGTAGCAACACCGAATGGCGGTGCCCCAGCATGGCCACAGCTCGTGAGGTAAAACTAGATAAAAAATTTTTTTTTTAAATATCATTATTATCAATAAAAATAATAATAATTATTATTATTATAAAGCGGCTATTTTCCTTATATTTGCTGCATTAACTGTAGTGTTTATATATAGTGAGAAAGTTGTGACTTTGGAGTGCTGATTCCTCTTTCTAGTAAAACTGGTACGTTTGGTATTCTAAGATATTAAGATATACATATATATATTTATATGTGTGTGTGTTTGTGTGTCCTTGTTTGTCCACCACCACCGCTTGACGACCGATTTTGATGTGTTTACGTCCCCGTAATTTGAATGTCCGGCAAAAGAGACCGATAGAATAAGTACTAGGCTTTAAAAATATCCTGAAGTCAATTTGTTTGACTAAAACCCTTCAAAGCTATGCTCCAGCATGGCCGCAGGCAAACACATAAAAGATGAAAGATTATATATGTGTGTGTGTGTGTGTGTAACGCACATGTATAATAAGTCTAAATACACATACATACCTTCAGTTTTGTTTGAATGGATTTACACAAGCGTGTGTGTATTTGTGAATGAAGTGAACACACATATGGGCACATGTGTATTAACATGAATACGTGTAGCTCAATGCGCATAAAAAATTGTTCATTTAAAAGTAAATAATACATCGTTTCTTTAAATGTGTATAAATGTGTGCATGAACGTATGATTTGTGATATATATATATATATATTTATATGTATGTATGCATGTATATATATTTATTTATATATATCTATATATATATTGATAGGTAGATAGATAAATAGATATAGATATATACAAACTCACTGGTGTGTATGTATATATATATATATATATATATATATATATATATACCAGTGAGTTTGCTTGTGCATATGTGCTTATATTTATATTAGACTATATAAGTTTGCGACCGTAAACACAAGATCTATAACGTCGCCATATTCAAATAAGCCATTGTTGTGTGTCAACAAAAACTTATATGATAAATGTGACGTGACTGACAATAAAGAAAATCTATTCATGCCAGGCAAATATACTAGAGGCAATGATGGCGGCCATCAAATATATAACAGCCAATATAACTACAGACATACTGAAAGTGGATATCAAATAGATAGCTATTAATTTATCATAGTCAATGATGATGGTGGCTATGAAATTTTTAGCTGCCATTAAAACATTGATGGTTTCATGTGCTCACACGTACACACACTCCTATATACATGTATGTGTATTGAATATTCGCTTTGACATATTGATGTCGATATGCAAGGAAACGGGTGTTATATATAAATATATGCATGAATGTATGTATGTACGCCTGTATGTATATGTATGTATGTACATATCTGTTGATGGTCTTGTGTTTGCAGGTGTGTGTTTGTCCTATAATCTTCTCTGTTTGTAAACATTGTGTCAGTGTTTAAAACTTATCTGCTTGCCATGGCAGAGTTAACATATTGTAGGCTATTATAACACATACAAATCCAAACACACAAACATACACTCGCTCACACACACACTCTCTCTCTCTCTCACACACACACACACACACAGACACACTGACACGCACTCACATATAGCATGCAGTCTTATGCTTAGACATATGTGTATTTCTATTGGTATCTATTGATACATATATACGCGCACATACACACATATATATATGTCCGTATGTATATATACGTGTGTGTGAGTATATGTATATATATGTTTATAAATGTATATAG
Source organism: Octopus sinensis (assembly GCF_006345805.1). Lineage (NCBI taxonomy): Eukaryota > Metazoa > Mollusca > Cephalopoda > Octopoda > Octopodidae > Octopus > Octopus sinensis. Next base: position 9,472,859 of record NC_043004.1, read on the forward strand.
GTATGTATGTATATTTGTTTTTATATATATATACTTACATTTCCTACTCTAGGCATAAGGCTCGAAATTTTGGGGCAGGGGGCCAGTCGATTAAATCGACACTAGTACGCAACTGGTACTTAATTTATCGACTCCGAAAGGATGAAAGGCAAAGTCGACCTCGGCGGAATTTGAACTCAGAACGCAGCGGCAGACGAAATACCGCTAAGCATTTCGCCCGGCGTGCTAACGTTTCTGCCAGCTCACCGCCTTAGCAATAAATGTAGTAATAACATGGTAATGTTGCCAACAGGTTGTAATTACACTCTTGTTCAATGATAGATTCAGAAAACTACATTTACACACATACCCATGCACTTATATATACTCGCACTCACATGCGCATACAGAGACACAGTTTTTCCCTCACAGACCTACTTACAGACATACACCACCCCCGTTCACACGCATATATGTATGTATGTATGTATAGATAGATAGATAGATGATAGATAGATAGATAGATAGATAGATAGATAGATAGATAGATAGATATACAACCGCATACAAACATATTTAGTATACAAGCTTTTGTATTTGTATTTATATACGTGTGTGTGTGTGTGTGTGTGTGTGAGTGTGTGTATGTTATATATACATACCCATATATAACAGTTTATTTGTATTCTCATACTTATACATATATCCATGTCAATACATCCAAACCCACAATCATATTGCTATCACTGATCTTCTTGATGTTGTTATTGGTGCAGATGTTACCAGAAATTTTGGGTTCTTTTCTTTTTCATATTTTTGTTTTAAAATGTAAAGACTTTACAAATGGAGTCAAACATCACCAATAAACGTGCGCGCGTGTGTGTGTGTGTGAGCAACTACATATATGGACATGTACGTATTCATTTATAGAACGGGGCAGGCATGGCTGTGTGGAGAAAAGCTCGCTTTGCAACCATGCAGTTGCAACCATGTAGTGTCAGGTTCAATTCCTTTGCATGTCACCTTGGGCAAGTGTCTACTGCATGTAGCCCCAGGTCTACCAATGCCTTTTGAATGAATTTGGTTGACAGAAACTGAGGAATCTCGTCGTGTGTGTGTGTGTGTGTGTGTGTGTGTGTGTGTGTGTGAGTGAGTGAGTGTGTGTGTGTGTGTGTGTGTGTGTGTGGTGTGTGTGTGCGTGTGTGTGTGTGTGTGTGCGATTTTGCTTGGGCTATTTTGTGCCTTGATTTTCTTATGTTCCGTTATACAGAGCTTCGGCAAAAGAGAACAAAAGAATTTTAAAAAAGTACTGGATTTGTTTTGTTCGACTAAACCCTTCAAGGTGGTGTCACAGTATGGTGTCCAATGACTACAACCAAAGAAAAAAAACACAAAAAAAACAAACAAAAACAAAGATAGGTTTTGATAATTAGGTTGCATGCAGTCAGTGATAGATTTTGGATTAATTGTAGATCTCCGCCAAAATAAAAGGGACCTGCTGGATTTCCTTAACTTGATATTATTATTGCAGTTGATAACCAATCCCGAGCTTTACAATTTTGTCACTAATCCTGTCCTTTACAATTGGTCACTAATCCTGTACTTCACACTTGGCCACTAATCCTGTACTTTACAATTGGTCACTAATCTCGTGCTTTACTGTTGGCCACTAATCTTGTACTTCACACTTGGTCACTAATCCTGTACTTTACATATCCTGTACTTCAGCAATTCCAGTGTCAAGTTTATCTTTCTATTTTTTGCCTGTTTCAATAATTTCTTTAAGCCTGGTAATTATTCTATCGGTTCAATTTTGCCGACCAGCTAAGTTCTGGGGACGTAAACAGACCAACATTGGTTGTCAAGCGGTAGTGGGGGACAAATATATTTATACACGGCCGGCTGCTTTCAATTTTCGTCTATCAAATCCACTCACAAAGCTTTGGTTAGTATGTGACCACAGTAGAAGACGCTGAAAGTGCCACACAGTGGAACTGAACCCGGAAACATCTAGTTCATTACTATAAAAGAAAACTGAAAGTACGAGATATTTTCTATGAACAAGAATCAGTTCAGAACCGGAAGTAATGCGCACGCAATCAACAATTTTATGAATCACATCCGAAACTGCAATAAAGGAAAGAAATATCATAACAATACATTTTATCACTTGCTCTGAAACAAGATTCCAAACAGAATTAAGCTTTGAGTTGATCTATTTGCCCATTTGGAAATGCCAATATCATAAAATAAGACTCATTGGTAAAACTTGCATCACATTTAACTACAGCTGACAAAGGATCTCTGAAATTCTTGAACGTAAAACAGGACAAATTAATAATAAAATTCTGTTCTAAAATCATACACACACAATACGCGCGTGCACACACACGTTATAGGAAATTTGTGAAAGAATCAGAAATTCCAGAAATTATATATAAATCTTCTTAGATAAGTAAATGAGGAGAATGTGAGAGACAAATTTTCGCAACATTATCCAAATATCTTCACGCATGACTTCAAATAGCTATTGGTCAAGAAACCTGTGAAGTCAGCCTTTAGAGAATAACAATATTAGTCAGTATTTATTGATATCAGGAATATATCATATTAATTCGTCTGTCATTGTAAACAAGGAGATCATATGGGAGGAGAAGATGGGGTACGGTGTGTCCAGCTGAAGCCAATCAGTCCGAAGTATTCTGGGAAGGGTCTGCAGCAGCTCTCCTGGAAAGGAAGGCGAGGGGTGTGTTCCAGACTTGCACTGTTCACATTTTCGTTTTTGCTCCCGCAATCCTGTTCTATTCATAGATGGCACCTCTCTTAAGTGCTGCTTCATCAGGCAGGGCACTCCTGCATTTGCGATTCCCAGGTGTTGGGGTTGATTTCAAAGATCTTCAGTGAGGCTTTGAGTGTATCATTAAAGGGCTTTTCTTCTGCCCACCTTGTATGCGCTTGTCTTCTGCCAGTTCGCTGGGGAGTCGCATTTCAGGCGTTCAAATAAGGTGACTTGCCCACCTGACTTGCGCTCGCCTCAAATATGTGTAAATGCTTGGCAGATCAGCTCGAGAGAATACCTCCGTGTCTGGGACCTTATCAACAATATATACAGACATGCGCATGAATGACTAACGTCAAGTCCTGATAATAAGTGTTGAACGCGGAAATGGTAAATATTTTAGTACTTGTGATATAATGGGTGAAATTCGAAGTGGAATTTAGGGAAAAGTTATAAACCGTATATGAAAGTAAAGGTTTTAGTACAAGATGTTTGAAGGAAGAATTCGTTTAGAAAGGAATTTGTCTAATTGTGACAGGAACCAAAGAGAAAGAGAGAGAGAGAGAGAGAGAGAGGGGGGGGAAGAAAGAGAGACAGACAAACACAAGCAGAATGTATGATGAATAATGTTGTCGTTTCAGTCTTGATTGCACCATAATAACTGGCACTCCGTCGGTTACGACGACAAGTGTTCCACTTGGTCCGATCAACGAAGGAGTATGCTCGAGAAATTACTTACAACAGACTGAGCCCTATGCAGATACGCAAACCCCTAATGTAGTTCTGAGAGAGATTCAGCGAGGCAAAGAATGTATGTATGTATGTATGTATGTATGTATGTATGTATGTATGCATGTATGTCAGTATTCAGTTAGTTTCAAGTTTTCTTGCCAATAGAGAAAGGGACGGTTTCAAAGCTAGATCCAAAGCTCCTTCATTGGAATTTTTATAACGTCAACAGGGTATTTTTGTATGTATGTATGTATTTATGAATGTATATGTACAGATTTGTATGTTTTGCTTTATGTATGCATTCCCATGCATATACTTACATGTCTAGACATTCTCACTTATACTTAAATGATAAACTTCTGGTAAGTTTTACAGATTTTTACAGTTCCACCGTTGGATTGGATCTGCAATCTTCGGATCCGCTTTCTTCTTTCTGGTTTTGAGAAGCCTAATTTCCCAATATTGATATTTAGGCAGTGCGTTACATATCCCAATACCCCAATAATTCCAGGTATAAATCTTCAGCTTTATGTTAACATCATCTGGGCAACTGATTTCCACAACTGTACTCAGTTTCTCTTCTCTATCTCAAATCGTTATATCAGGTCTATTGCGTTTACATTTTATTGAGGTTTTCACTGAGATATTCCACCAGTGCTCCTTTTTGTTATGACTGGCTATGTCTTCTACCATGCTGTGGGCTCTTATTTCTTTGTCCTTCATTATAGAGTGTCCTAGCCACAACATCATGTCTCATCGGTAGATAACATTTTCTTGATGACATTTTCGGACAACTGCTTATGATGTGGGTGATATCTTCGATGTTAGTCCACAAAGTCTGCATCAGTTGTCACATTTAGCTGTTTTTCTTGCATCTTTGTCCCTTTTGTGCATCAAGTATTCGTTGATTTTTTTATTGTTCCGAGATTGCAAACGCATACCCTTCAAATTGAGAGTTAGCAATCGGTATTGGTTCATGAGTGACAGCTTTGAGGATCAATGTTACTATCATCTCGGAGCTTTTTACTAACATATCCTTGCATGGCCTTCTGCTCATATACGCTTATCCTTTCATCTGATGATATGCTGCGGTAGAGTCGTGTGACTTCTTTAGGCATGAATCTATGTATGTATGTATGTATGTATGTATGTATGTATGTATGTATAATATTCTTTTTTTTTTTTTCCGTTTCATCTACCCATCCACTTTTAGCTTCAACCTTCTCATCTTATGATTTCTCATGTACTGTGCTCAGAATCTACGAATTGCTTGGAGTCACAGGTGTGTTATGAAAACCTGCATAGACACGTGTTAATAGTTCTTCTCTTTATACTGTGGACATGAAATGATATTTATCTCTCATTGAATGGAGTACTGCTTTTGCGGATCATACCTTAAGAGTAAACTATATATATGTCACCATGATTGACCGCTAACTCCAAAGGTTTTTTTTATTCTCTCACTGTTATTCCACCGTGTTCTTTCTGTTGAAGACCGTAGGCTCTTAATGTAAAAGACTTTCTCACCTTCCCGAGCGTCAAACTAATACACCTGTTTGTTGTTTATACACCTGTCGTCGTCTTTTGTTTTTCTGTAAATTTCAACTATATATATATACAGATGTGTGTATTTTTTCCTTTCTTACAATTAACACGGAAAAAATAGATGAACAGTTACCAGAGTAGCAAAAAAAATCACACAAGTAAGAAGGACATAACACCTTATTTTTAAGGTAGAAAAACTCCGGGTTTATGTGAAATATTTTGTTAATACATATATATATATATATATATATATATATATAATATATATATATAAAATATATGTAGTTAAACGCAGGTGATTCAAATTCTTTTACTTCCGACACATGTTTCGGAGATATCATGTGTCGGAAGTAAAAGAATTTTAATAACACCTGCGTTTAACTCCGTGTGTGTGTGTACACGGAGCAAACAATTCACGAGAAAATATTTGCGAAGATATCATTGACTGTGTTATTATCTAGTGTAGCAATTTAAAAGTGCTAACAGGATCAATAATATAGGCGATTACAAGCATTAAATAGCAGAAGGATTAAAATTAATCAAAGGATTGACTAAGTATCTCTACTTGCTGGAAATAACAGTCAAAACTCTTATTTAAATCGCCAAAATACACTGATAATAACAACAGAAATCAACCGTCCGAAGGCAAACGGACAAAGACAATCTCTCAATATATATTCAAGAATTTGGATTCACGTGGACCGGTTTCTTGACTGGCATAATAGCCTCACCTTCCTCAGCACGCGTTACCATGATAGAGAGCCCCAACCCGTCGAGTTGAAGTCTGCGCTGCAACTGATTCGTTCTGCGCCGACTCCTGACAGCCACCAGTGTGAATATAATTTCAGTACGGAACAACTAATTCAGGAAAAAATAATTTGCGAAGCTATCATTGAGTCTGTTAATATCTTGTATAATATAAAAAAAGGCCTTCGGACGGTTGATTTCTGTAGTTACCATCAGTGTATTTTGGCGATTTAAATAAGAGTTTTGACTGTTATTTCCACCAGTATGTCCTTTGATAATTTTAATCTTTCAGCTGCATATATGTATATGTATATATATATATATATATATATATATATATATATATATACATATATCTGTAT